>NW_008353027.1:433791-480445 GCF_000622305.1 Nannospalax galili
ACAAAATGGGAGATCTTCTATTGTAGCAGAACCTGTTTCTAAAGTTAACTCTCCCAACATTATTTGCTTTTCACAACTTTGTCTCTCATGTAAATATGTAATATACTGTTTAAATATTTAAATATGTAATATCTAATATATGTTCAAATGTGTTTGTATACACATATATACATATCACATCATAATTTGATCTAACAGTAGAAACACAAATTTAGAATTAAATTTAATATTATGGTATTTACAAGTCTCTGATAATAGGGACTATTCTATGTTAGTGAAATTTGGTTTAAATATCATGTTAAACGTTGCCTTAAGAGAATATTTAGATTACAATGCAAAATGAATTGAGGTCAGTACCATCTTTCAGTCATCGATGGCTAAATTTAGAAATGAGGCAGTGGTTGCTTCAGCAAAAACTAAACCAACTTATGTCATTGTCAAATCTGAAATCCACATGTATATATTTTCTGATTTGGGACAAAAACGAATACCACATTCAGAGAGGACTTTTATTGCTTTATCACTGCATAATATCTTGGATATATTTGATATTGCTTACAGCTCCAATACACCTGTCATTGCACCTCATTGCTAATATGATGAGAGCTCAGTAGTCACATATTATCATCCAGTATAATGCAATGCTGTCTTCTCTAGTCATTCTGCATTAATGTCAGCATTAAATACCACAGTCAAAGTTATTCTGGATTCACTTTCTCCAGGGGTATACATCATTAAGAAGTTCAATTTTAAGAAGTAGTAATGAATACTACATGGAAATAGTCATATGCACAGTCTTTATTCTGTTGAGATTATAATCTGACTAATGGTGTTCAGTATTTAAGAAGAAGAGGTAAAGGCTTCCTTAATTGTTGGCTCAATCATACTCAGCTTCCTCATTGTTACAGTGGCATGAGCATTGGATGATCAAATTATTAATTACTTGGACCTGGAAAAAAATGTTTTTTTTTTTTGCCTTCTTGAGACAGGGTCTCCCTCTAGCCCCAGCTGTCCTGAAACTCACTATGTAGACCAGGCTGGCCTTGAACTCACAGAAATCTGCCTGCCTCTGCCTCCCAAATGCTGGGATTAAAGGCGTGCACCACCACACCCAGATGGAAACTTTTTTAAATAAAAAAAAAAAGTGTGCTGAAGATATACAGATATTTAAATATCATGTGTATATATTTTATATGCCTTTGAAATCCATTTGAGTAAATCCAATAACACTGGTTTTGTACTTGAAACATTTGAATTTAGGAAGTTAACAAATTAGTGGGTTACAGTGAAAGAGAAAGTATAGTTTTGCGCTACAGTGTTATAAAATGCATTTTTTAATGTAGAAAATGCAGTGACTAAATGTGCTTCAAGTGAATTTATCTTTCTGAATTTAAAAAATTCTGAGATTCAAAAGTGTACAAAATGTTACCAGAACCGTGAAGTAACTGACTGAGGTGTGAGCTGATCTGAGACAGTGCCTGTGAGACACCATCCATGGCTGGACAGCATAAAGAATCTACATAGACAAAGAAATCTGAGAAAGGAGAATGGACTGCTCATCAGAACCCTGTGTATAGTTAAAATTCTTTCTGGGAGGTGCAAACAATGTCTAGCCTCTTCCTTCCTTGGTCCCTACAACAACCCCCCTCCTTTGTGATTTTGCCAAATGGAAGTCTGCTAATCCAGTCAGTTTATTGCACTTGCTTACAAGGCAATGAGTGAGTGCTCATTTACAGAACTGTGGGTGCTCCTCTCTTCAGACTGTACAGTAAAGTCTCCAACAAGGCATGAATCTTGACTTCCCACAGCCGCACAAAATGGCAAACAAACCACCCCCATGACTTCCTCAGTTGATATGCCAAATGCTCCTCCCCCTTGTTCATGTAGGACCAACTGGTTGGTTGAGAGGTGTGACAGACTCTCCCTGCCCTTCCTTTCTTGTGGAGTGTAACAGTCAACAAGCTTAACTATAATAATGCTAGGCAAGCAGATACAATCAAACTCTGGAAGAAGGCATCTGTCCATGGTTAGTGTTTCAAAGGAGAGTCCTATGTAACACGGAGGAAACTGGCAGAGATGTGACAACATATGAGACAATTCCTGTGAAGCACTGTTATGGGCTGGACAGCATCAGCAGCCTGAATATTAAAGGAATACTCAAACAGGAAAATTTACTGCCAATAAGAACCCCGAGGAAGGTGGCTGACGTGTGAACACATCTGAAACAATGTCTGTATATCACTGCCCATGGTCTGGACAGCATCAGTGATCTAAATAACCGAAGAAATACTCAGAGAGGAGAATGAGACTGTGCCTCGGAGGACCTCTGAGCATTGAGAATGTATTCTAGGAGTTGGAGGAATGTGTGGGATTTCAGATAGAAGCCAGTAATCATGACAGTTGTAATGTCCTATACTCCCATCTAGTTCTGTACCCCTCCCCATGTATTGTGCCTTTGTTTAATAACCAATATCATTTAACAGGACAGATCAGCCTCATGTTTTTCCTGCTCTATATTCCTTTTGTTGTTGTTTTATTTTTCAAATCTCATTATCCTTTCATTTTACTTTTTCCTCTCTTAAAGAACAGCCTGACATGGTTGGATGGTCTGTGCCTTATCCTCTTTAGATATGGAAATATTCTGAATTACTTGAGAATATTCCTATACCTCTCTCACTTCAACCTTCCTTAAGCCAAAATTATATCAGCTTCTACTTTTTTATTCCTTGATTCTCCCTTCTATTTATGTTCCCTTTCCTCTAATTTCTATCATTCCAAAGTTGTTAATTTTATTGTGTTTTTTCTTCTTTTTTTCCATTCATACACACAATTATGAATATATGAGTCCATACAGTACAATCAAAATCCTTTTATTCCCTAAAATGATTAACAATTATAGGATGAATATTTTCTTGTTGACAATATTTTCATAGTGAATATAACCAAGGACTGCTGTTGGAAACAGTAGTCTATTTTTAGAAGCATACTAGGGATAAAACTGGATGATCTGAACACAAATCTAACATAGGAAAATGAGATCTAAACCCTATCACATCATCATTCCTCCTAAACATTGCAAACAGTTCTACTGACTGAGCAAAGAAAGATAACTTACAAATGGAAAGAAAGAAGAAAGAAAGAAAGAAAGAAAGAAAGAAAGAAAGAAAGAAAAAAAATTCTACCAAAGATCAAAGTCCTGATACACAGCTCCTAAGGTAAAAACATAAGAAGCATCAAAACCCGAGACAACAAAAATTCTCCAAAAGCAATCAATCCCAGAGTGATGGCTTCAAATGACAATGACATAAACAAATTACAAAGAATACAAAGAATGATGATAAATATGTTCAAAGAAATGAAATGTCAAAGGGCACAAAGTCCTGAATGAATTCCAAGAGAACACACACAAATAGTTGACTAAAAGTATAAATTCAGGATATGAAAATAGAATTCAATGAAAAGATAGAAATACTGAAAGGGCCACGAGGAAGACAGAATATCAAAGAATGAATTAAAAGCAGAGAAATTATTACATCAGTAAAGAGCAATGAAAATTTTATTACATAAAGAAGCAATTTTAACACATTTTTCCAGAAACAACTTGAAACATGTTACATAAAAATACATATACAATGAAGTTTAAGGGGGAAAAATTAAAATAAGAAATCAAAGACCAAAAGATTTGCCAACATGGAGTCATTTTTGGTGGTGGAATAATGGTTTCATTAGTTCTGCTCTATTGTTTTTTTAAATCTTAAGTTTATTGGGCTTGCTAACAGAGCACAGGGTGGGGATCTAGTTACAGAAAAGTGAGAAACCCCCCCCCCATTTTTGGCTATGCTGGATATTTGACAATCAACTATAGATCTTGTGACTTCCTAATAGCCTCACAAAATGGGGAGAGAGGTGCCTTATGGCATTCTTGGTTTATATATCCTTAGTCCTTCCCCCAAATGCAGCTAAGGCTGACTGATTGGGTGGAGGGGTAACTGATTCCCCCCTTTAATCACTGATGACTATGAGAAGGAAGTGTGACTATAGCTTGCCAGCATTGTTCAGTTAACACTCCACACTTTCCTCTGGCTCTTACATTCTTTCTGCCAACCTCTTCCACAAAAATCCCTGAGCCTTGGAGGAGGTGATAGGTGTGGGATGACCTTCCTCCCATTGTGGCAAGGCACTGAACGTTCAGGTCTTGGCATCATCTGTTTTTCATGAGCTTTTGCCCCATTTCAGTGGGATTCCATCTACTATAAAAACACAAACAGCAAGAAGCAAGAACATCTAAACAGTGGCTTCTATAATAGCTTAACTTGTGGGACTAAACACAAAGGCTTGGATGGTACTTTAGCAGGTGCATTACATCCATCTAACAAAACAATTACACAATGATGTTTTTTGAAGAACATACTAACAATACAAAAGATCTTTGGGACACCATGAAAAGGCAAAATTGATGGATTATGATGGACAGAGAAGAACAATAAGAATTTTTTGACAAAAACATAGAAAATATTTCTAAGACAATCATAGCAAAAATTTTTACAAATCTAGAGCAATAAAACAAATGATAGAGAAAAGAGAACATTCCATGATAAAAGCAGGTTAAAGGAATTTTTGACCACTAAGGCAGGGTCAGGAGGACACTGAAAGGAACTCCTAAGACCAAAGACAATCATAAACATAAAAATGGAGACCAGCTGAGGGAATCAAAAAATAAGACCGATATATTTATTTGTATTTCCAAGAAATACATCTTACCATCAAAGAAAAACACCATCTTAGAGAAAAAGGAAAGGCAGAAATATGTCAGGAAAACAGAATGAGAAAATAAGTAGGTGTTACTATTCTGCTATCCAACAAAACAGACTTCAACCAAAACGAGTTTGAAGGCAAAAAACAGTCTTCATACTGACTGAAGGAATAATTCGTCAAGAGGACATTCAAATCTAAACATGCACACTGGGTATAGGTGTGCCCAATTTCCAAAAAATAAAGTACTGCTAGGTATAAAGATTGACCCAACATAGTAATATAGAATGACTTCAATATCCAGCTCTCACCAACAGACAGGTCATCCAGAAACTATAGGGAAATATTGGAGTTACATGCTATCAAAGATCAAATGGACTTAAACATCTTCCAAATATCTATCCAATGTTTGATCTTGGCAGTCCATGGAACATTCTCTAAAATAGATTATATTTTGGGATAAATAGCAAAGCTCAAAAGATGTAAGAAAATTGAAATAACGGCTTAAATGCAGTCTGAGCAGGATGGAAAAAGCTATAAATTATCAGAAATGCAATCAACAGAACATTCACAAACACCTGAAGATTAAAAAACACATAATTAAATGATAAATGACTAAACAAAAAAATGAAGAAATAAATCAATAAACCCTTACATTGAATGAAGTTGACTTTCACTACATCCCTAGACCAAGGTAATCCTTACCATATTCTAAATATTCGTTCTCATATTTACAAAGAAGTGTGCCTTTCAGCTCTAATCGAATAAGTTTCTTTTAGCAACCGATGGAAACTATTTGTAATTCCTTAGCTGATTAAATGCAGGTAATACATCCCTGTAAGATGCTTAACCCTAAATGACACATCTTCAATGCAGTCTCTACACACAGGATGAATGTATGTCTCAATTCTCAGATGAGAAGTTTTCTTACACAGCAGGTGGTGATTAACACAGAAACATAAAATTGGCCAATGTGCAGAGAACAAGAGGCCCCATGAGTGCTTGTCCCTGAATAGAACGCCTATTTCAAACCTCTGCTTTCTAAGGCTCTAGGATAATTTTGGAAGAGGAAGCAGAAAGATTTTAAAAGCCAGAGGGAGTAAAAGATAACAAAACCAGGAAACAGATTGTTCCAGACAGTGTTTCAGTACTAATGAAATCACAGCAGTGGTGACAGCATGCACAATTCCTATGGAAGCTCAAACCAGACAAAGCCCCAGCACAGTCGTGGGAAAGTGTATAAGAAATTCCAACCCAACCTAAGGAATTTTTGGCAATTGATGTTTTGGTAGGGGAAAGACAGTGTTTTGCAGGATGGGACAAAGTAGACAAAGTGGATGAACCCAAAATGAAAGACATTTTGGTACACAAATCAGACTATATATTACATTAAATTAGCCAGAGGGCAATTTAGGTAGGAATAGGGCAAGGGATCTAAATATTATTAAAATTTAATGAATAGAATTTGCAAAAATTCAATAAAAAATAAAATTAGAGACAAAAAATAAAATGAAGACACAACACAAACAACCATAGGATACAATGAAAGCAACCCCAGGGCAGAAGCTTAGAGAGGTAAGTGTCTACATTAAAAAATCGTAGAGGTCTCAAACAGATAGTATACTGATTTACCTTAAAGCCTTGAAAGAATAGAAGCAAGAGAAATCCAAAAGCATTAGACATAATTCAACAATTAAAATCATTGCTCATCTAAACTAATCAAAGAAGCCTTATCGAAACAAACAACAACAAAAAATCTTGTCTAAACAAACCAAAAGAAAGAGAACAACAATATTATTAAAATTCAAGATAAAGAAGACAACACATTAGATGCCAGTGAAATTCAGAAAATTTTAAGACATACTTTAAAATTTGCATTCCATTGAATTGTAAAACATAAAAAACCTCTTAATTTCTAGGTGAAAGTGATATACTGAGCTTAAAATGTAATGAGACAATCAGACTAAAGTGGCAGTTAAAATTCTGCCAACTTAACAGTGTGGATAGATTCACAACAGAATTATAACTATCTTATTTCTTTTTCTTTTTTTAAGAGAGGGGTTTCTTATAGCCCCAGCTGGTCCAGAACTCATTATGTAGACAGGTTGGCCTCAATATCACAGAGATTTCCCCTGCCTCTGCCTCCTGTGTGACGGAATTAAGAAGTGCGCCACCAATCTGACCTATTTATTTTTTAAAGAACAGCTAACACCAATAGTTTTCAAATTATCACATAAAATAGAAAAGGAATGAACATTTCAAACTCATTTTATGAAGTCGTATTACCACGTTACCAATATCTGCTAAACAATTCATGATGCAGTGGCACACACTTAACCATAGAAGGCAGAAGGAAGCAGTTTTCTGTGAGTTAGAGGACAGCCTCATCTACACAGTGAATTGCAGGTCAGAGAGATATACAGGGAAGTAATCTCAAAAGAAAAAAAGAAACAAACAAAAGCAGATAAAAACAAATAAAAAATATACAGACCAATATAATTGATAAGCATAGATGCAAAAATTCTCAAGAAATGCTTGCAAAACTAATTCAAGGACACATTTAGCAAATTGCCTTCGTTTTATAGATGAAGATATAGTTCTACACATAGAAATCAAGTAATGTAATACATCACACAAATGAACTAATAAACAGAAATCTATGATCACCTATTGGATGCAAAAAAAAACTTTGACAAAACCCAACATTCTTCTGTGATAAAAACGAGGAAGAGAGTAGAGACTGAGAGAACACATTTCAACACTATAAACGCTACATGTGGAGAATGTACACCAGAAATCATGAGGAATGGCAAAAAAATTCAAAGCATTTCCAAGACAAGGGTGTCCACATATATAAAATATAGTGCTACAAGGCTTTGCAAGAAAATTAGGACAAGAGATTAAAACAGAAGATAAAACAAAACCAAAAAAGATCAAAGTATTGTTATTGTCATATATTTGATTTTATATATTAAAAAGCCTATAGACTCCACCAGACAACCCCTAAATCTGACATATACTTTCAGAAAAGTGGTAGAATATGAAATTAACACACACAAATCAGTAGTCTTCAGTAGTCAAAAAAACTGAGAAAAAATATCAAGGAAATAATCTAAATTACAATATCTCAAATACAAAATAACTTGTGATAAAGCAAATCAAGAGCTTGAAAAACCTCTTCCCAAAAAATGAAGATGAAATAAGAAAATTTAAGAAGACACTAGAAGGAAAGACCTCCAAAGTTCATGCAAAGAATTAATATTATTTTAAAAAAATGTGTTTCAAAAGTAATATACAGATCAATGTATTCACAGCAAAATTCTAGCATCATTCTTTACAGAAACGCAAAAAGCAATCCTAGAATTCATATGGAAACACCAAACACCATATTAAGCAATGGTGACCGAAAAGAATAATGCTCAGGTTACTTCATAGCTATTTTTTAGCTGTACTATAGAGTCAGAATAATAAACCAACATAGTACAAAAATGAACACATAGATCAGTAGCATGGAAAAAGAACCAAGATATAAGTTCACACAGCTACAGTCACTTGATTTCTGACAAAGATACCAAAAATAGACAGTAAAGAGAAGTACCTTCTCCAATAAATTTTACTGGGAAAATTGAATGTCAACACATACAGGAATGAAACTTGATTTTACCTCTCAATTTATAAATTAATCAAATCCAAAAGTTTCAAAGACTCACTGGAATGTCTGAAATGCTGAAATTGTTAATAGAAAAGAGTAGGAAAAAATACTTCAAGATATGGTTAAGACTTTCTGAGTTGGAGTCCAGTCATTCATGAAATAAAACCAAGTATTGACAAATGGGGCTCTGTGAAATTAAAAAGCTTTGCAGAACAAAGGAAACAGTTAATTGAGTTAAGAAGCAGACTGAAGTGTGTAAGAAATCCCAACTCAACCTACAAAACTTTTGTCAGTGATGGTTGCTGGTAAGAAGAAATATAGTGTCTTCCAGTAATGGAACTCTTGGTGGGACCAGTGAATGGAACTACTCTGAAGGACATTTGGGACACAAATCAGGTACACACCACAAACACACACACACACATACACACACACACACACACACACACACACACATTAAATTGTCCAGGGAGCAGGAGTTGGAAGGGGGTAGAGATAGGGGAGTGAATCTAAATAACATGAATCTATATTGTATGATTTTGGGAGTCTCTTTGACTACTCTGGATGCCAATTTAACTAAAAATTTCTCCTGTCTGGCACTGTTTCTTATTATGTAGCCTTTAGCTATACACATAGACTCATGCACAGATATAAGTGTAATTTGTCATTAGTTTTTTTGACTAATATGATTCTCTCTGGTTTTACACTAGCTAGGCATTATTTATCTCTCTTCTCTCTCCCTATCTAACTCTTCCACCATGGCTTCCCCTTTCAAGTGTCCTCATTTTCTTCATTTCTCCCTGGATAATACCAATCTCCTATAATCTGACCTCTCTTGAGCTCTTTCTTTCCCTTTACCGTGAAAGTTCCTTGTACAATCCCCCTCCCTCTTCAACTTAAATACCCATTTTATCCATTTCTCCATTTGTAACACCTGTCTCCTACTGTTCTTCTCTCTTGGATTGCTCCTTTCCCTTTACCTCCTGGTTTCCTTTTCATTATCCTGGTTTCTGCAGTTACATCTGGATACATACGCATGTACAATGATTTGGTGCAAGGATCTACATATAAGTGAAAACATACATCCGTTGTTTTTCTGATTCTGTTTTACTTCACTTGGCATAACAGTTTCTAGTTCCATCAGTTTACCTGCAAATTTCTTGATTTCATCTTTCTTTATCATTGAGCAGAACTCCACTGTGTAAATGCATCAGATTTTCATTATCCACTCTTCATCTGAGGGAAACTTAGGTTGCTTCCATCTCTTAGCACTTCTGAAAAGAGCAGCAACAAACATGGATGTAAAATTATCTCTGCAATAGGATGAGTCCTTTGTGAATATGCCAAGGAGTATAACTGGTTCAAATGATACAGCCCTTGATTGTCTTCTAAAATCTGATGGTAAGACTCTACTACTGAAGACAGAACATACTTCAGACACAGGATTCAGAGCAATGGAATGGGAACTGACTTGGATGTACTTCCTGTGAAAACTAGCTCTCATACCTTTGGAGAGCATGATGCAAAGTGCTGAGGAAGAAGATTAATCGATGGTCCAACACCAACTTCAACACCAAATAACCACATTAATGACCACCCCAGCATATAACATTGGTGCGGTACTGGCACTTTTATCTTGGGAACAATCAACAGCTACTTAACTGTACTAAAAGTCCACTAAACGGGAGGAAACTCATGTGTGATACTATAAACATAGCCAAATACACATAGCTAGAGAGGTCATAGATCTTAGAGAAAACCCCAAGATTGTCACATCCCTCGATGACTGTAATTTCTTACTATGTGCAAAGTATGACTCCTTATATATTTAACATGAAAATATCCCAGTCATCACTTATCAAAGAAGCTTCTTTTGTACCAAAGAAAGACTGCTACAGAGTACAAAGACTGGTCACACATAGACATTGTGAATTTCTCAAGTCAAAGTGGCATATCTACAATGTAACCTCTACATGTAGGTTCATGGAATACATAACAAGGGGAAAAGAAGACAATAATGAATATCTCCGGTCTCATTAATGAAGCTCCCTCATGCAACAGAGGACAAGAAACACAAAAGGTCACAAATGGTCAAAGTGTAGAGATTAGGAATCTGCAGAATGTTGATCCTTGGACAAGATTCCTATATTAAACTTTACTCACTCAGGGCTCAGTGACCATTGTGGAAGAGGGGTTGGAAAGGTTATAAGAGCCAAGGATGGGGTGCATAACATATGGAGAAAGAATTCTACAAGCTCTGTGACTCTGCTCATTTGAACCTACATCAGTGGTGTCAGTATGCACAAGACCCAATAGGAACTCAAGCAGACAAAATCTCAGTATAGAACTGGGGAAATAGACATCAAATCCCAATCTTAGCTGAAGAAATAGTGGCAACTGCTTATTACTGGGTGAGGAAGAGCTGATCTTCTTAAAGTGAGGGACTCTAGACAGGCTGACTAGACCTCAGTAAATGGACTTGCACTGAGGAACATCTGGGGACACTCAGTTGACAAAACAAGCCTTGACACAAATGAGAGAATGCATGACTTTCAGTGAAGAGTGGTATGGGAGGGTTGCCAGTGGGGAAGGGGGTATAAAAATGATTAAGATTGATTGAAATGTTCTTCATGAAATATATAAAAATTCAATAACTGTTTTAAAAAATCTTATGTGGTTTTATATAAAAATTATATCCAGACCAAATCATTTCTATTTATAGTAAGTTTATATTCAAAGTAGAATTTTTTGGATTTTTCTAATTTATATCCCTTAAGTTTCTAAAATCGTTTAGGTTTGATGAATGGGTCAAAAGAGATATCAAGAAAGAAATTTAAATATTCCTGGAACAAAATAAAAATGAAAACACAATACTACTGAACCACTAGGACACATTAAAAGATGTTTGGGGGGGAGCAAATTATAGCTCTTAAAAGCCAACATTAAAAATCAGAAAGAGAGGCAGGAAAGATTGCTAAGCATTTAACAACACTAACTACCCTTGCAGAGAACCTGTTTTTGTTCCCAGTGCCCACATATTGGCTAATAATAATCAATAATTACAGTTCCAGTGTATCTGATACCCTCTTTTGGCCTTCTGGGCATTGCAAGATATGGGTGCACATACATAAAGGCAAAACAGTCATATACATAATATATATATTTTATCTAATTACAAAATGTAAAATATATGGATTAAACTTTTAGACTGATCAGAACCTCCAAAGTTACATCAAAAAGAGATCAACAACTTAACTGAACGTATAACAAATAAAGAGACTGAAACATTAGATGAACCCTTCCAACTAAACAAAAAAAAAAACAAGGTTCATAAGGATTCAGAGAAAAATTTTATAAGATCTTCAAAGAAGAATTACAGTCAATTAATTTTTCAAAACAATAGAAATAAAGGACAAATCCCAAATATCTTCTTCAAAGCCAGAGCCTGGGGAAAACTATTCCAAGTTCTAAATGATTGTAAATACCAACTGAGACTACTTTATCCAACAAAACTGTCATCATAGTCACAGGGGAATGAAAACTTTTTCATGGTAATACAAGTAGACCAAGTTTATGTTCAGAATATCAGCCCTACAGAGAACACTCAAACCATATCCAAGAGGCTACAGAAAGAAACAAAAAATAAGGTGCAATGGTGGAGACATAGACTATAATGAAGAACAACAGAAAATGTCAGTAACCAACACATCTTCCAATAAGAACTTTAAATGTAGTGGCTTCAATTCCTGAGTCTAAATATACAGACTAAAACCAGGAGTAGTGTTGCCTGCCATTAATCACAGAAAATAGAAAGAGGTAGATCTCTGTGAAATGAGGACAGATTGGTCAACATAGTGAGTTGCAGGCCAGCTAGGACTGCAGGAGACCCATCCAAAAAATACCCCCCCAAATAAAAAATAAAATAAAATAAAAAATAAAAACAGACCCATCGTAGAGAAACTGCAGATAATGATATATAGAGAGAAAAATCTAAAAAGGGAGCCAGGAAAGGAGATACTACCTGCAAAGGAGCAAAAACTAGCCCAGGCACTGATATTTCAGCAAAATACGTGGATGTCAGGAGACCAGATATCATACATGAAATGCACACATCTATACAATATTGTACTCAAGCATCAAAAAACATATTCTACACAGTAGGCCATATAAATTTCTCTAAAAGAAACCACACACTGTTCATATAATTGAGGATCCCAGCCCAGGAAATGGTACAGCATGCAGTAAGCAGGTCTTCCCACTTCAATTAATCTCATCAAGATTTTCCCCTATAGGCATGCCAGAGGCCCATCTCCTAGGTGAATCTGCATCTCTTAAAGCTGACGCCTGATAGGAACTATCAGAGTGCCCGATTTCCAGTTGCATTGTTGAGCTTCACGCATTAAGAATCAGTGAGCTCGGCTAGGGTGGCATCTCAGTGGTAGCATGCTTGCCTTGCCTGGCATGTACAATATCTTGGCTTTCATAACCAGCAAGAAAGAAAGAAAGAAAGAAAGAAAGAAAGAAAAAAGAAAAAGAATTTCATGGAGTCTACATGGAATCTATTGGACCACAATGCATAAAAAAAGTTAAACTCAATAACAAAGAAACTCTGGTAACTACATGAACTCATGGAGATTAAACAGCACACCACTAAATGCTGAATGGGTAAAAGAAGAAATCAAGAAAGCAAAAAGGATTATTGGAACAAAATGAAAATTATAAATGAGCACAACAAAGCCTCTAAGACACATTAAAAGCAGTTCTAAATGGAAAGATTAGATTTCCAAGAGCTAACATTAAAATATCAAAAAGAACACAAATTAATGACTTAATGGCACAACTCGAGACTCTGGAAAGATAAGAACAAACCAAACTCAAGACCAGCAGTCGAGAAGAAATAATAAATCAAAGAGAAGTCAGTGAAACATAAACAAAGAAAACACCTTAAAGAATCAATAAATCTAAAGCTGGCTCCTTGGAAATGATAAACAAAATAGATAGATCATTAGCTCAGTCAAACAAAATAAAGAAAAAACAGTCCCAATGCAAAATAAGAGATGAAAGGAAATCTTACAACAGATACCCAAAAGTTCCAGAACATTATAAGGGAATTCTTTTGTAAACTGTGGTCTATTAAATAGAAAATATAAAAAAATGGATGAATTTGTAAATTCAGTGGCATCACTGAAGTTAAACCAAAAACAGATCAACCACTTAAACATATCCAAAAGAAATAAAGACATCGAAACAACATTACAAAGCCTCCAGAAGCCCCCCGCCCCCCTGGAATAAAAGCCCTGGATCTGGATTCACAGCAGAATTTTATCAGACCTTCAAAGAATTTCCATAGACAATACTGATCAGTTATTCAAAAAGATAGAAAGAGTGGGAAAACTCTCAAACTCCTTCTATGAATACAGTATTATTCTAATAACAAAACCAGGTAAAGAGGCAACAACAGAAATAGAAAACTAAAGTTTTAAATCCCTAATAAACATAGATGCAGAAATTCTCAACAAAATAATCACAAGTCACATATAAAAATACATGAAAAAGATCATCCACCATAATCAACTTGGCTTCATTCCAGGGGTGCATGGATGGATCAAGATATGTAAATCAATAAATGTAATAAATTATATAAATGGATTTGAAGTAAAAATCACATGGTCACCTCAATAAAAGCAGAAAAACCTTTGAGAAAAATCTGACATGAATTCATGATAAAAAAGTCTTAGAGAAAATTATATTAGAAAGACTATACCTCAATATATTTAAGACTATATGCAACAAATTCACAGCCAACATCATTCTATGGAGAAAAAACTGAATTTTTCCCATTAAAAACAGGTACCACATAATATTGTCCACTATCCTCACTCCTTTTCAATAGAGTGCTTGAAACTCTTGCTGGAACAATAAAAAGGAGAATAATATTAAATGGATAATAATTGTCAAAATAAGTCAAATTTTCCCTATTTGGAGGTGATATATTGTACATAAGAGATCTCAAAAAATTCCACTCAAAATTATTTTAGAAATGACCAACTCTTTCAGCAAAATGGAAGGATATACAATCAATTTATAAAAATCACTAGCCTTTTTTCTATATCAATAAAAACTATTTGAGGAAAGAGATCATGGATACATTCTTGTTCACCAGACTGAAAAAAATATCTAGGAATGAGCCCAACAAAAGGTGTTAAAGATCTCTACAATGAAAACTTAAATTTTAGAAGGAACAGACTGAGGAAGACAATAGGTGATAGAAAAACTTCCTGAGCTCATGGATTGGTGGAAGTCATAATGTCAAAATAAGGATTCTACCAAATGAATTTACAGGTTCATTGCAATTCCAATCAATACCACGATGACAAGTTTCACAGAAATAGAAAAAAATACTCTAAATTTGATATGAACACACACACACACACACACACACACACAGAAACTGATAGGTAGAGAGCAGGAGAGAGCGTGCGGTGGAGAGCATGAGCGGATGGATGAAGGAGGCACCGAGGCACAGATGGAATTCTCAGCAGGATACAGATTTATTTCGCACAGGGCACCTTCCCCTCCAGGAAGGGAAAGATGTCAGGGAAGGGAAGGGAAGGGAAGGGAAGGGAAAGATGTCAGGGAAGGGAAGGGAAGGGAAGGGAAGGGAAAGATGTCAGGGAAGGGAAGGGAAGGGAAGGGAAGGGAAAGATGTCAGGGAAGGGAAGGGAAGGGAAGGGAAGGGAAAGATGTCAGGGAAAGATGTCAGCACACTGGTTGTGAGCTGGGACTTTATATATGGGGGCTTTAGGGTGTGGAAGGGGGGAATGTTTGGGGGAGAAATCAGGGAGGGGGAAGCAGGAAAAGCCTGGCTCCACGTTCAGTATGCCAGGTGGGATTAGGGTCTGGAAGTGTTTACTTTTTCTCTCTTAAGATAAGAGAAAAGCTTGTTGTGATAAACAGCTTCTAAAATCTCTGGTTATCAGGTAGAATCTGCTTATCTTATCTTTGGAGATCCGAGGAGAGGCAGGCTGCTTCTCAGCAGAGTTTGTTTCCCTTGACCCCAAAGGTCAAGGTGAGGTCCCTGTTGGGGAGGGTGGAAATTGCTGCTGTTTGGAACCCTAACAGAAACCACATGGTGAAAGTAACCCTGAGTACAAAGAACAATGCTGGGGGAGTTGCAATATATGATTTCAATGTATATTAGAGCAATACTAATAAAAACAGCAAGATATTGTCACAAAACAGACTTTCATCAAGGCAACAATTTAGAAGACCCAAGCAAGAGTGAATACAACTACAGTCACCTGATATTTGAATATAGCATCTTCAGGAAAATTGCTGGGAAACCTGGATCTTAGAAGAAAAGATATGAAAGATACATAGCCCTTACAAGACATTGATGCATGAAATCAATTTCTAAGCCAAACTTTATTTTCTCAGGAATAAAAGTCTTGTTTTATTCAACAAATGAGCCCTCATTAAATTAAAAGGCTTCTGTACAATTAAAGAGGAAACTTAGCTGGGCATGGTGGCGCACACCCATGGGAGGCAGAAGTAGGCAGATCTCTTTGAGTTCGAGGCCAGTCTGGTCTCCATAGTGAATCCAGGCCAGCTGCGGTACAGGGAGACCCTGTCTCAAAAAGACAAAAAAACAAAAAAAAAAAAAAAAAAGAAAAAGAAAAAAAAGAGGAAGCTCATTTAATGAGAGAAATTTGTTTGCCAGCTACACAACTGATAGATTAATATTCAGAATATACAAAGAACTCACAAAACAAAGAATCAAGTAAACATATCACCCTATTAAAATTAGTTTACAGATATGCAAAGAGTTCTCTAAAGAAGAATTTAAAACAGTAAAGATATAACTCAGAAGCTATCGTTAGTAATTAGGGAAATTAAAGCTACTTTAAGATTTCATCTTACCCCAGTCAGAAAACAAATGTCATCAAATGCTGACAAGGATGTGACAAAATGTGAACCCTCAATCACTGCTGGTCTAATTGCAGACTGGTGCATCTACTATTGAAATCAGTATGGAGAATTCTTTAAAAAAAATTATATTAAAAAGTTTAAAATAGACCTACCATATGGTCGTGGATATCCCTCCTTGGCATATACTCTAAGAACATAGTATTCTACTATAGAGACAATTTGCACCCCCTTATTTATTGCTGCTCTTTTCACAATAGCTAGGAAATAGAAACAATCTAAATTTACTCTCAATCAATGAAGGGATAATTAAAATGTAGAACATTTATACAAAGAAGTTTTATTCAGCCATAAAGAAAAACAAAATCCTAAAATTTGAAGGTAAATGGATGCAACTAGAAACTGTTAACACTATGCAATGCAGCACAAACTCAGAAACCAAGAGATGCATGCTCTCTCAGGTGTGGAACCTAGCTCCAAACCCTTAGATCGAAGTACATACCATGATATATGCACATTGCTTAGGAAAACAGAAATAGAGGGAGAGAAGAGGAAAAAGCCTGAGAGACAATATTAAGCATTATCAAGGGAGAAATGGGGAAATGGGAGGGGGTATACTTTAGTCTTGAAAGAAGGATAGCTATATGGTTCAGGACAGGAAAGTGATAAATTATGGGTAGGTATTGTGGAAAAAAGAGATGTATTATTTCATAAACCCACTGAAAATGCAAATATATGTGAGTGCATGTGAGCTGGAGGAAAATCTTTGCCACCTATATATCAGGTATAGGATTAATTTTCAGAATATACGAAGAACTAGAAAAAAACAAAGAATCAGGAAAACATATGACCTAATTAAATAATTTAAAAAATTATTTACATATCTGAAAAAGAGAGTTCTGAAAAACAAACAAACAAAAAATAATAACAACAACAAAAAACCTGAAGTCTGTATAACAAAAATCACTCTTACTAGGCAAGGGACACCTTACTTCCAGTTGTTGGTCAGGATAGTACAAGAGACTGCAAAGGAAACACAGGCTACTGCCACAACCTTTGACTGACTTCCAGAACTTGAAGTTCAGACAGTATTGCTGAGGACATGACATGCTTCGGACACAGCATGTGGAGCAATTGAACAAGAAGTGACTTGAAATCTTTTCCCTGAAGCCTAGCTCTTATAGTACCAGAAGATACTATTTAAACTGCCAAGGGAGAAAACCAGTCAAAGGTTCAACCCAGCTGTAACACCTACAAACCACAGCAATGACTGACCCAGTAACCTATCTCTATTGGTGCAATAGTGACACTTTTATCTTAAGGTAATCAATATATATCTAATAAGACAATAGGACAATTATATAGGAGGAAATTCATGCATTATACTGTAACACAGGGCCAAGTATACATGGTTGGAGAGGTCATAGACCCTAAGGAGGAACCTACTTCTATCATTTTCCTAGACCAATGTAATTTTTTGCTATATTCTAAGTGTACCTCTCATTATTTCTTTTTACAAAAGCTGAAGACCATTACAAAGTTCCACCACTGGTCAAAATACAGAGAATAAGTGACTATGAGGTGTCCAGCTGTTAAGTGATACATCTATAATGTAATCTCCATAGCTAAGGTTCAGGGGACATTGTGCAAGGGGGTCAAGAAAGATTGTAAGAACCAGAGGGTTAAGATACCAGGTCATGCTCTGTGTCCTGTGCCTGTTGAAGATGTGAGCCCTCCTCCTTCTACTTCATCTCTTGCCTCCACACCTCCACACCATGATGGAATCTGATTCTTCTGCAACAGTAAGCTCAAATAAACTTTTCTGTCTATAAATTTCCCTGGTTATGGTGATTTATCACAGTAACAGAAAAGTATCTAATACTTTTCTGTACCAGGATCATGGGGTGTTGCTGTGAAGAACCTGACCATGTGGTTTTGGAAGGAATGTGGAAGACTTTGGAAGACTGGACTAGAAAACTGGTTGAATGCTGTAAAGCAGAGCTTAATAGACCATTCTAGAAGAAGCCTGGAAGAAAACAGTGCTGAGAGCAAAGTAGTTCCAGAGGAAAATAAGGACTGAAGCAGCCACTGTGATATTTTGACAAAGCATCTGATTGCAGTCTACCCCCTAGTCTAAAAGCTTGCGTGAGGCTAAGTTGAAAAGTACTGATCTAATTTCTTTTGTGAAGGAAATTTCAAGACAGCTCTAACGTGTAAATGATGTGTGACTAGTAACAGTGAATATTATGCAGATCTATAGTGAAAAAGAGAAAATAGGGCAGAAAGAAATACAGAATGTACAGTTTAGAATGAAAAAGAGCACTGGGAAGCTTAATTTTGCAGCCAAGGTGTATGATGGAGTAGAGGATCCCTTTGAAAAGAACACTAAACCCTTTAAGAAGAGGCCTAGAGATTTGCACTTAATGGAAACCTTCAGAGCAAGACCACCAGCTAAGCCTCCACCTGTGCAAGGAAAAAGCCTAAAAAAAATGCATAGAAAATTGCAACCCACAAAACCTACAAATGTGGAAGAACCTGGCCAGGGTCCATACACATGTGTTATTCTGAATGTTCACAAAGTGAGTAAATGAATAAAAAAAAGAAAAGAAAAAAAAGAAACAAACAAACAAAAAACAGTGGGTGACCTTTAAAGACCCAAATGCTCAGGTATACTACATTACAAAATAAGCCAAAATTTTGACATTTAAAAAGCAACAATATGGGGGCTGGAGAGATGGCTCACTGGTTAAGACCACTGGTTGTTCTTGTAGAAGAACCAGTTCGAATCCCAGCACCCACATGGCAGCTAACAAATCTTTGCAACTCCAGTTCCAGGGGATCAGACAGTCTCTTCTGTCCACCGGGGGCATTGCACACATGGGCCCACTTACCGACAGGCAGGCAATACATGCATAATATAAAATAAAAAATAAAATGTCTAAACAAAGCAAAAATATAAACTTTCAAAATCTTAGCATGTCTAAGACGTAGAGATATATAAATTATGAAACAGGGATAAAGAGGGTCCTCTAGAGGGCTAGTGGTCTCATTCATAAACATTAAGTCCACACTAAGGAAAAAACAGGCAGGTGATTGGATTACTTTGACATACACAACAGCACATACATTACATGCATTTGTGTGTGTGTGTAATATGTAGCGACACATAAAGTCAAAATTCATTGTGTTTATTTGCTTGTGTAATGCAGTACATGCTTTGTACCAAATAATGTGGATAGAATGGGATATTTTAGGGCTAATGTTGAAAAAACTTAAAAATGACACAATGGTGTTTCTTCTATTATTATTTTGAAATGTACACAAAAGCAGAATAGGCAAAAATTAGCAAAAAGAATTTAAAGGTTCACTTTAGAAAAAGAAGTGCATTTAAGTTCAAGTAATGAACCAAATATAGAGGCTCTCCAAATGTCAATGAAACAAAAGACCCCCAAAGTGACAGTGAAGTCAAGAAAAGTCACGCCTTACACACAAAGAGCACTCACATTCCACCCTCCTCCTCCTCCTCAACCAGTCCCACCCTTTTATTCCTCCCCCAACCCTATCTTCCTCTTTTCACAAACCTTCTCCAATCACAAGCCCACCCTCTTCTTATTCCAAGACCTACCCTCTTCCTCTCATTGCCCCACTCTTGATAATATTCCCTAACACTGAATAATCTTCCTAATTTCCATTAATCTGTATAGCTAAGTGCATGTGTTAATCAGTTTAATTTATGAAAACCATAGCTGAAATGCAGTTTTTGAAAATACTTGAAAATATTCATGTTGACTGTACTGTTATTACTTAATATCAACCTTGCTTAGCAAAATAGCATGACACAATTTTCTCGATAAATATTAATGTATCTCTCTCGTTTACTTCCTTCATTTTTTCCTTCTTTCCTTTCTTCCCTCATTCATTATTTCTTTCCTAACTGTGATCTAATAAATTAATTAATTATGGATGTGGCGGTTTGCATGAGAATGTCTCCCATAAGCTCCAAGTATTTGAACATTTTGTCCCCAGTAGGTAGTGATGTTTTGGGAGGTCTTAGAAAGTGTGGTCACGCTGGAGAAAGCATGTCACTGGATGTGGGCTTTCAAAGTTTTTAAGTCTTGTCAGATCTCCAGTTGCTCTCTGCTTCCTGTGCCTGCTTGAAGATGTGATCACTGAGCTTCTGCTCCTACTCCAACTACCTCTGCCACCATGTCACACATCATGATGAACTCTTGTTCCTTTGGAATAGTAAGCTAAATAAATTCTTCATTTTATAAATCCCCTTGTTCATGGTGTTGCTATCACAGCAAAATAAAAGTAACTAATACAATTGACAATTGATTTTATAGTATGTTACACAATTCATCTAGAGTGTTAGAAGGTTTAAAATACTTGTGATCTGTGAGTTGGAGTGGAATGCTTGACTAAATATTTTATATCTGTCAATTCAACATATTTTACAATCATGAACTTTGAACTATGAGCGTGTTTGGGGGCTGTTGCCATTTCAAATATTTTTTGTCAAATGTATAACCAATACTCTTTTTGGTAAGAAATTTTCAGCAGAAAGATAGTTATTTTTCCTCAAGTAAATGTTTACTATTTCAGTGCTCCTTAATTCTACATGAGGTAGAAACCAGCCTATCAACTTGAGCTCTGTCATTACTGTGTCTCATATTTCTTCTAAATTACATTTTCATGTTCTAAAAAATGCTTTATTTATGTTTCTCCAATATGCATTCTCCTATCACTGAAACTTATACTGTCTTCTCCCCTTTATGAGCTGTCATATTTCTAATTTCAAGTCAAAGTTAAATGGTCCTTTGTTTAGGTACATCATTTTTCTGGGCATGATGATGAACCCCGTTACTGTTAACTCTGTACACACCCTTTTTTATAATTGTTCTATTGAATTTAGACCAATCTATTGGTAAGAATACAGATCTCCACTAAACTGCAAATTACTTGTGGGCAACACAATCATCAATTGACAAGATGCCAAATAGACCACTCCTCCTCCTCTGTTGTCAATATTACTCAGTAGAAGTCAGCCAAGATAATAGATTTCAAAGCCTCTGGAATTAATACTCATGAATTAAGATGGAAGCCTCAGAAGAGATAGAGCTTTAGGTGGTTGACTTAGGATATTCATCTTCCACTCCAGTGCACATTAGTTTCAGATGGGAAACAAGAAATGCATTAATACTCAGAGTTTACACACATAAGCAAAATACTAAAAGTAGAGTCAAATCCCAAGGAAAAGTCATGGATCCTAAATTAGACTCCTTGCTGAAAGATCACACATATGAACACATTCGTGATTCTGGCACCTGAATTACAATGAATTGCCTGTGAAGGAATGGAACCACAAAGTAACTTAGAGGAAAACAAAGTCAACTATGCAAACTGGATGCTGCTTGTCAATGTTTCCCAGACCAAAGAGTGATACAACTATAACACTGTCCCATGGCTTATGTACAAATACTAAGTGTCTTTTGACATCTTCACAGTGAAAAATGCAGACCTCTGTAGCAGCATTACAAAAACAATATTGTCTTAATAGAGTACATATCTTCCTCTGTTTCCTTAATTATTCAAAAATGTATACTTTCCCAGGTCATTTGTTCTCAAGAAGTTAGTCTCACATGATAGTGCATCTGTCTTGGATCCACAACTGAAGTAATTTTCACTTTCTAAATATATCCAATGAATTTGTAACATGATATAATTGGTTGCAATGGAATATGAATATTTTTCTAAATTTTGTAAAAACATATAAATCCTCTGATTTATATGTAATTTTAATAGAAT
The DNA here is from genome assembly GCF_000622305.1 of Nannospalax galili. Taxonomy (NCBI): domain Eukaryota; kingdom Metazoa; phylum Chordata; class Mammalia; order Rodentia; family Spalacidae; genus Nannospalax; species Nannospalax galili. The sequence goes on from NW_008353027.1 coordinate 455,930, forward strand.
CAAAGCTGAATTTCTTAAAAATATCAAACTGCTTTGAACAAACAAAACTAATTTTTGTGGATAATAGACTGCTTTTTAAAAAAAATTATTACATTTGAAAATCCTCTCCAAAACCTATATCTTGCAGGTTATTGCCAATGTTTTCTTCTAATAGTTACAGAGTTTCAGGCTTCATACTGAGTTCTTTGATCCACTTGGAGTTGACTTTTGTGCAAGGTGAAAGATACGGGTTTAGTTTTATTCTTCTATAGGTGAGATCCAGTTTTGCCAGCACCATTTGCTGAACATGCTGCCTTTCCTCCAGCGAATGTTCTTGGCCCCTTTGTCAAATATCAGGTGGCTGAAATTGCATCTACTCATATTTGGCTCTTCAATTTTGTTCCATTGATCTATGGGTCTATTTTTGTGCCAGTACCATGTTGTTTTTATGACTATAGCTCGTACTACAGTTTAAAGTCTTGTGTAGTAATCCCCCCAGCATTGCTCTTAGTGCTCAGGGTTGATTTGTCTATCCAAGGTCTTTTGTGCTTACATATGAATCTTGAGATGTTTTTTTCCCACTTACACAGAACATCATAATCATCTTTATACCCCTTTCCCCATTGGTGCCCTCCCATAGGCTCTCTCAAACCAGAATTCATACATTCTGTCATTTGTGTTAAGGCCTATCATGTCAAGTTAATGTCTCCAGATATCTCTCAGTGCAAGTTGATTCACTGAGGTTAAGTCAGTCTATCTAGAGTCCCTCCCTTTATGAAGACCATCTCTTCTTCAGCCAGCAATAATCTGCTACTAATGATTTTTCAACTAAGATTGGAACTATCCATTTCCACAATTTTGTACTGGGTTTTTGTCTGCTTAAATATGTATGGGTCCTGGGCACGCTGACATCATTGCTGTAGGTTCACATGAGAAGGGTCCCAGGCACCTGTAGAACTCTCTCCAGATGGTCATGCACCTCTTCCCTGACTCTTACAATATATCCACCCCCTCTTCCACAATGGTCCCTGAGTCTTGGGTGGGTGGATTTTAATATAGGAGTCCTGTCCAAGGACCCACACTCTGTAGACTCTTTTTATGTATGTTTTGGCTATTTGTGACCCTTTTTTTTTCTTTCCTGGCCTCAGGTTGCATGAGGGAGTTTCACTGATGAGAACTGAAAGATTCATTAATGTTCTCTTCATCACTTGCTCTATGTTCCTTGAGCCTTAGGTGTAGAGGTTGCATACTAGATGTGCCACATAGACTTGGACAATTCAAAGACAATCTCTGTGTATGACCAGTTGTGAATCTCTGTAATAATCCTTCTCTGTTCAAAAGAAGCTTCTTTGGTAAGTGGTGACTGGGATATTTATCTCTAAATTTAAAGATCCATATTTTGCACATAGTAAGAAATTACATTTGTCTAGGGATGTGACAGTCTTGGGATTTTCTCTAAAATCTATGACTTCTCCAGCTATGTGTATTTGGCTAGGTTCACAGAGCCACACATGAGGTTCCTCCCACTGAGTGGACTTTAAAAACAGAATCATAATTGTGCTTCTGTCATACCAGAAAATAAAAAGTCAAAAGCACCTGACTGCATCAGACTCTTAGTGCATCCCTGTCTTTGTCAATACAAAATATATACTGCTCAGGCAAGGTTATTATAGGAGTTAAAATTGTTAATAACTTCAAAATACATAGAATTATCTCAAAACATAACATAAATATCTGCTCACATTTTTCTTAAATTCTATGCCAAAACTTAATAGAAATTTCCATATTCATCAAGCAATTACTTATATGACATTAAAATATCCTGTCCACTGATGACATGCTTTAAGATAGTATAAGATGCTTCTGTATTTAAAGTAAATCTCATAGTTTAATTCAGAAATATAAGACAATGACAGAATCATAATGTGAGGACCATTAAAAAAATAAAAAACAAAAAACTGAGTGTATCTTAGCTCACGACCCTATTCTAATTTGCCTGGCCACTATTTTATGGCTAGAAATCCACCAATAACTTTGAGAGTTTTCCAGTGACAGAAATGTTGTCAACTATCCTACATGGGTACATAGCCTATGATATGAGGAGGAAAAAGAAACCACGTTTTTATTAGCATGTATTCACTGTATAAATTAATGTTTCATAAAAATGATTTATTTCAAGTATGCCATGTACTTGGAGAATATTTACTGCTCATCGGAGGCCTTTCTTTCATCCTCCTCCTCCCACTGCCCATTAGGCTTATTTTTTCACCCAGTCACTTTCTGTTTTTTTTTTGTTTGTTTGTTTTGTTTCTTTGGTCATAATGGTTTGTTGTTATTTTTACTTCTTCTTAGATAGTTTGATGTTATATTACTATGTTAGTAGTTTCTGCAAATAATTGTGTGCACTATACCTATGCTGAATTGATTAGTGGTTCCACAAAATCCACAAATGAGAGAAAGCAAGCAATATTTGTCTTTCTGAGTCCAACTTAATTTGCTTTATATGATCTAAAGTCACATCTGTTTTTCTATAAATGATGTAATTTAACTCTTTGTGACTGAATAAAACACCATGGTGTGTATGCGTGTGCATAATAAAAATGTGGTACGTTTATAGAACGGAGTTCTCAGACGTAAGAAAAGATAGACTTATGAAATTTGCAAGCAAATGGGTGTAACTGGAAACTGTTATACTAAGTGAAGTAACAGACAGAGAAAACCAAGTGATGTATCCCTTATATGTGAGTATATATCCTGATGTAACAGCAAGAACCATGAAAATGGAAAGGAAACAGGAAGGTAAAAGGAAAGACAGAGACTTAAAAAGGGTGATAGTGTAGAACCCATGTTACCAGGGGAAAGTGGGGTGTTCAGCTGGGTGAGGAGGGGGGCATGCAGGGGTACCATGGGAATGGGGGAGAGGAAACTCAGGAGAGGGTGAGATGGTAGCAGGGAGATATTGCTGGGGAAATATTGCAAAAATGGTGGAGCTTGGACTGGTGAGAAGAGAGGGAAGTTGGATGTGGGGATAAAAGGAGACATGAATGGACCTCACATGGTGTGGGAAGCCAGGACGAAATGTCTTGGCTCAGAAACCATCCTGAGAAACACACATACAGTATCTGAACATTAGTGCATGTGTGTGCATATAGGTTGTACAGCAAGGAGTACAGTGCCAGGCAGGAGAGACCTTCCTTCAAGTTGTTGATCAGGGTAGTCCAAGAGACACTCAAAATAACACAGGCTAATTGTTGAGTCCTTGATTATCTCCCAGAACATGAAGCTCAGACCCTGCTGCTGAAGAATGGACAAACTTCAGACTCAACAATTGGAACAATGGAGCTGGAACCAACCCAGAAGCCTTCTCCATGAAAAAAGTAAAAATAACATAAAACCATTATAACCAAATAGCTATCATAATTCTACAGGATACTATGCAAGCTTCTAATGGAGAAAATTAAACAATGATGTAACCCAGCTCTAAAGCCTAATAACCACAATGACTTCCAAAGCAAACTACCTCTATTGGAGTAACAGTGGAACTGTTATCTGGGAGATACACACTTTTTCTCAGCACAATATATTTAATGGTATCCCTTCTCCAGTGCAGACTTTGTTAATTGGTTTACGGTATTAGTGCTTTCTTCCATTACATTGATCTGTTTGTTTTCATACCAGCACCATGTTTTATTGCTGTCTTTTTGTAATATACGCTGATGCAAGATAGCATAACATCTTCTAATTATTTTTTCTCTAAAAATGCTTTTAGTATTTCCACAGGTTTCTGTGATTCTCTACAAACTTGAAGTTGTTTTTAATTTGGAGAAAACTGTAATTGACATTTGATAGATGCTTCACTGAGTCAGGCTTACTTTGTACAATAGTGCAGTTTAATGATACAGTGAATAAGACTTCCCCTTTCTCCACATCCTTTGCCAGCATTTTGTGTCATTTGTTCTCTTGATCTTAACCAGTCTGACTGGGGTAGTATGAAATCTTAAAGTGCTTTTTTAATTGCATTTCCCTTACGACTAAGGATGTTGAACACTTTAAAGGTATTTTTTACCCATTGATACTCACTCATTTGAGAATCTGTTTAGGTCCTTAATCAATCTTTTTTCTGATTCATTTGTTTTCTTAGCTTGTTTTTTAGCTCTTTGTATATTATGAATATTAAGTCCCTGTCAGTTGTGTAGCTAGTGAATATTTTCTCCTCTCTGTGTTTCCTCTTTCCTTATCATGTCACTCCATCTAAACAATATGATTTTTCAATTTGTTTCTTTAGTTTTAATAAAACCACTTTTGATCAGCATTACTAATTTACATTACGGTGTTTGTGCTAGATTTCTTTGTCAACTTGACATAACTGGGAAGAAGGAACCTCAGTTGGGGAATTTCTCCACCAGACTGCCTTGTGAATCATTTTCTTGATTTTTGAGTGATATCAGAGGGTCCACCACTCTGTGTGTGTTGCTCTAAACCATGGGTAGATGGTCCTCAGTTGAAAAGAAAGCAGGCTTACCACACATATCAGAGGAGTAAGTAGTATTCCTGCATGGTCTGTGTTTCAGTTCCTATCTTCAGGTTCTTGACCTGAATTCCTACCCTGGCTCCCCTACATGACAAAACTAACCCTTTGCTCCCAAATGTGCTTTTGGTTTGCATTTCATCAAAACAATAAAGATTAACTAGGACAGCATATTTAAAAAAAAGTGTGACTTTTATCATGCATTTTAAAGTTCAGAGCTAACCCTCACTGCTGAGAACCTACTTCATATATCTCTGAAAACTGTTGTTTACCCTTTCTTTATTGAAACAGTATCTCCAGCATGAAATGAGGAAGTAGAATTCATTATCCACTCTTATATTATCAGAGAATCTTACCCTTTGATCCCTAGATTTAGAACACCACATACCTACAACTACAAACAAATGGCTATCAAATTCCCCTACTGTTTGCAAGGACAGTAGCATATATTTTTCAATGCTTTTCTATTAAATACATAAACACATTCATATACTGTCTATGACAGAGGGCAAAGAAGTGTCCTGAGGGTTTAAGGCTGTATGACCAGGTCACATGAGGAGCCCCTCAGTCAGTGAGCTTGTTTACAATATTAGTAATCTCAAGATAAGAAAACTCATTCCCACACTTTTGGTTTTACATGAAACACATCAATGCTTCTGTAGAGGAAGATTCCCAGAGAGCACTCTTTTATCTCATTCATCTTCTCTTTTGGTTTCATTTAACCTTTGCTCCATGATAGTTATAAATTCATAAAAAATAATAATTAGAATTTTTTGTATAAGGAGGAATTGATTGTATTGTATACAGCTTCTCCAAATAGTAAGTTAAAAATATTAAATAACAGGCTAATACAAGTCTTTATACATGTAGGGTCTTCCAAAGTCATTAAGACATTATATGATATCCTTGTGTATCATTTACAGAGTTCCTTCTATAGTCAAACTACTTCCTGAAGATAAGTACAGAGATGAAGATGTCAGTGAATTCTGTTCTCCTCAGCTATTCAAAATAAAGCTTCACTGAACATTTGGCACCACTTAATCTGTCATTTAGTGTGAGGATTAAAGCTGTCACCATTTTCTACTATTAAAGTACAAGTTTTTATGCCATGTTGACTCTAAACTCTATTTAAAAGGTTCTAAAAATAAGTTGATGTCTTGTTCTGACTTTTACAGCTTTTAATATATTTTTGTGGTCTTTAAAAAGAAATAAGTGCCATATTGATAGATCATTTGAGGTAGTGCTCTGAATTTTCAATATTTGTTAAGAAAGTACAAGGTAAATATAAAGAGCTTAGCCAATGATATGCTAAGTAAAAAGTTGTGAGTTTGAGCTTATACTAGAGAACAGAGTAGAAATTAAAGAAGTAATTTAATTTAGAGAGAGAAGATTAGACCAAAGGACTTATTTGTGGTTTGGAATTAGAAATAGAAGTTGAAGCTACCTTCAGAACTGTTTTACCTTTCAGACTAAGTAAGATGGATATGCTATTAATTCTCATATGAGTTATGTTTTTAAGGATATAGGGTATGCTCCTGTTCTCCACAAGAAAAGATAAGCCTAGAATTAATACATCAGTGCAAGAGGGTCTGAGACAGTTGACCTGTGCTAGCTTAACCCTATATGTTAAGAGCAAATGTGCTTTCTCTCCAGTTCTCTTTGACTTATTTTCCTTTGCCCATCAAGTGTATAACTTGTTAGCCTCAGACCAGAAGAGTTGGGACCAGAGGTTTTTTTTCAATTTATTTTTGTTTTCTGTGTATGACCATTATGCCTGAATGTGTATAAGTACATCCATGTCATGCAGTGCCCATCAAGGACAGTAGCAGAGGTTGTTGCATCCCCTGGAACTGGAGTTATGGATGGTTGTTGGCCATCATGTGGTCCTGGGGTTTTAATCCAGGTCTTCTGCAAGAACAGTCAATGCAATTAACTACTGAGACATCGCTCTGGCCCTGAGCTTTATTTACAAATGCAGTTGAAGTCTACCTAGTCTAGAAAAATACAGAGCCTAATCTAATATATTAATGTATTTTTGACTTTCAGACCTATTTACTATGAATTTAAAACCAACCCAACAAAGCAGCACCTATCTGACACTGCTCAAGGGATAACATACATAATGGGATTTAAAAATTTTTTAATTGAATATTTGTATTTTTCATAGAATATAGTTTGGTTGCATTTATATCCCCTCCCTATCCTCACCTCCCCCATTACCTCCCACTCAATTTAATGTACTTTCTTTTTATTATGTACTATTTTTCATGAATGAGTATGGACTGCATGTATATAAGTGTACCTGTGTCATGGAATGCTTGCAGAGGTCAGAAGAGGGCATTGGATCCCCTTGAACTGGAGTTACAGACAGTTGTCAGCAACCATATGTGTGCTGGGTATTGAACTGCAGTCCTCTGCAAGAGTAGCTGGTGCTCATAACCACTGAATCATGTCTCCAGCCTCTTTACTTTTTGATATATGTAATACAGCCTACAAAGTTTTGTTTGTGTCCCTAAATACCTTTTGGTGTGAGTCAACCCATGGGACCCTGATATCTGTGATGGTTTGTGTTAATTGTCAGCTTGACAGGATATGGTTTCACCTAGATGACAGGTCTCTAGGCACACCTGTAAGAGATTATTTAGCCTCTGTGAATGCCTGTCAGAGATTTTGTTGATGGAGTAATTAAAGTGGGAAGACCTATCCTATAAGTGAGTAACACTGTTCCCTAAGTTTGTGTCCTGTATTGAACAATGGAGAACCATAAACATTTGGAATGCTCTACGTGACTGTAGAGGCAGGCAGTGTGACCAGGTGACCCAATCTCCTGCCACTATGACTTTGCCATAATGATGGGTTATGACCTTGAAATGTGAGCAAAAATAAACCATTTCTCCTTTAAGTTATTTTTGTCAGGGTAGTTTGTCAGGGTAGCAAAAGAAAGTAACTAATACAACCTCTAAGAGATTTACTTGAGAGTCAGTGAAACGGATATGTAGTAAACAATTTTCAAACTACAGGTTTTGAAGGATTGATTTTTGTTTTTAGTTTTTTGGTTTTTTTTTCAAGTGGCTGATGTGGTACAAGCTGATACTGAAACAAAACCCAGCATAGAACTGAGGAAATGAAATGGGCAGCAGGCAATAATTTTAGCTGATGAACTATTGGTAACTGTTTACTTCTGGGTGTAAGGGATGACTTTAGTTAGGCTGACTAAACTCCAGTGGGTGAGCTTGCACATCTGGATTGCCCTAACATATATGACAGATGCATGGAATCAGGTGGTGGGGGGGCTATGAGGGAGCATGGATGGGAGAGGATGGTCTAAATACAATTAAGATGTTAAAATGTAAGAAAAGTAAATTATGCAGAATAAATGCATTGACATGTATACACACAAAATTCTGGCTACCTAATTTCATCAGATCATTAAATTTAATCATCATAAAGTTATTCTGTATTTTTATAGATATTTCCAAATGTTCCTGTTTATTTGTCATATTGGTAGATGGTCATGAAGAGTTGACAGACCTACTCTAGTCTGCCAAACACAGTTTGGGTAGCAACAATTTCCAAACCTAAGTAACTAGAAAAATGGCTCAGTCGTTAAATGTACTTGTTTCTCTGGGAGAAGACAAGGTTCAGTTCATAGCACTCATGTTGGCAAGCTCACAGCATCCTATAACTCCAGCTTCAAAGGATCCAGAATAGTCCTCCATAAGCACCTACACACTCATTGCAGACACATGCAGAAACACACATGCACAAATAAATAAAAAAATTAATCTTAAGAAATATTCAGAACCCAATCCAAAGTAAATCAAACAGACAAGACCCTATTGAGACAAGAAGGAGGAAATCCAGAGAACAAATTGATTGAGTATGATCTATAAACTGTAAAGAGGTAAAAAAGCAAATCTACAATGTCATCATTTTAAAAACATATTTATAAGATATCATAATCTAGATAAGTTAATACAATTACAGAAAAGAGTTTGCTTTATGGCCAAGTGTGCTGAGGAGAAGGAATGGGAGAGATTGAGAGATAGGAGTAGGATTTCTATAAGAATGTAAGTTTAAATTTCCTGACATAGTTTAGATTTTAATACAAAAATTTGGGGAGAAATTAATTTGCACAAATTAATTTACATAAATAATTTGCTCAGTTTACATTTTTTTCAGTTGTTACAAAGCTGCCTAATGGTAAAAGTCTTCTCTACTCTTTTCTTAAAGAATAGACCCTTTCACTGGTAGAAATATTTATGAGCATTCACACAGTATAGTATAATATTTTTATTTCTAGGTTGCATTTTATGGAGAAAAATGATCCAGTGTGTACTGATTAATAGTCATTAATCTAGTATTAAAATGTCAGAGCTTGGAATTTTTGACTTTCATTTGGGGAGAACTGTCTTCAATACTTTTTAAATGACAAGTAAAATTTCATTTTGAATTATAAGGAAGCTCAATTCTTGACAGATTTAATGATTTTGACAGCACCTAATTCAAATGGAGTTTTGCTGATCTCTGGAAATGAGAGAATTTTAAAAAGGAAATTATTCAACAATGGAACAGCATCTGGAAATAGAATACATGGCATTTGTCTGACTTTTCAACCTCTGAGACTTACACAGGATCACTAAGTGATCTTTTAAGGAATTTTCTGAAACCATTGCCATACAGAGGGGTCCTACGCAAGAAAACATTGTGCTTTAAACTGACAGTTCAAGCCACAGTATTATAGTGGAACTGTTTTAAACACAATTCCATGGTATTCATGGGAAACTGTAGAGCAACTGTTCAACACATATTATTGAAAAACAAGTCAAATGTAATAAAAATAAAATACAAACCCAAACCCTTAACTACAAGTTTAACCTGAAACACATATATACCTACAAATATGCTTAGGGAAAAGAATGTATACTTAGGAAGACATCAAGTTTTCTAGGGTCAGGTATCAAAACATACTTCTGGAGTTGTTCTCATAAAGGAGGTAGTTACTCCAGAACCCTATGCAAAATAAACCAAAACTACAAAGAATATCAGTGGACTAATAATGATATCAACAATCAATGATTATGCATGTTTTCGAAGAGAAGGACCCCCATACTAAAATATAAACATAACCTATCATGTAAATACTTTAACTAACAAATTTTTAGATAGATGAAAGAATGAAGAGGACAAGAGTCATAGAGTCAGGGATTTTGGGTGACTAGCAAAGTGTCATGTCAATAAGTGACAGATTACAGATTTAAGTACAGATGTGCATGCAACATTTCATTAAGCTTTGTAATTTCTGAGCATTGACACTTTCCAATGAATTGCAATGTGTTTCCTTGTCAGTAGCAAGCATGCTGGACTAGGAAGTTACAAGATCTTAAGATGGAGTCATGGCTCTTTGTATGTGTGTGAAATGTATGCATGTTTCAATAGTGTGCATGAATGTGTGCATATACATTTGTGCATATTATAGGCCAATGTCAGATCTCTTCCTTGATTGTGCTTCAAGTTATTATTTTTTATTTTTATTTTATGTGGATAAGTATATTACCTGCATGTATGTAAGTACACCCTTATCATGTAGTGTCCACAGAGATCAGAAGAGGGCGTCAAATTACCCTGGAACTGGAGTTATAGATAGTTGCTAGCTGTTATGTGGATGCTGGGTATCAAACACGGATCCTTTGCTAGAGCAATCAGTGCTCTTGACCACTGAGCCATCTCTCTAGCCCTCCCCATATGTTATTTTTTATGTATTTTTATTAAGTTTTTGTGCATTTCATATAATAGATCTCAATCAAATTTAGACTCCTTCTCCCTCCCAACTTCCCCTTAGCCTCCCCCACTGGATTTCAAGCATTCTGTCATATATGTTAAGGCCTATTCTGTCAAGCATTTGTACCCTGATGCCCCTCCATGAAAGTTCATCCACTGGAGTCTAGTCAGTCTAAAGAGTCACTCACTTAAAGAAGATCTACTCCCCCTTATCCCGCCAAAACAGTTGCCAACTCTTCCTCTCTTAAGGTTGGGACCTGCTGTCGATTTCCACAGTTCTATGTTGGGGTTTTTGTCTGATTCTCATTATGGGTTTTGTCCATGCTGTCACCATTGCTGCAAATTCATATGAGCAAGTTCTCAAAGACCTGAAAGCCTGTTTCCTTATGTTCATGCACCAACCCTGGCCTAAAATTTTCTGTCTCCTCTTTTGCAGTGAGTTCCACAACTGGTCACACTGGGAATATATATGTCAGAAATATGCTCAGTCCCAAGTAACACATCTAAAGTGGAACCTCTATACTTAAAGCTCAAGGAATATAGTGGAAGAGAGGGTAGCGAGAATATTAATAGATCTCTCTCACCAACAAAGCTTCCTTGGACAACATAGTGTGATGCACACAGAAGGCCACAACTGGCCAAGTTTTAGAGAATAAGAGACTGCAGAGAAAGTGTCTCTGGATAGAGCTACTATATTAAGTCCCACCCACCCATGGCTCTACCTTATTGTTTGAGCAAGGTTCGCTTAGTGCATCTAGAGCTTATCTGTTTGATTAAGGTGGCTGGCCAATGAACTTCAGGGATCTGTCTCTGCCCATTCACCTCTGGGGTTCCAGAGACATGCCAGCCTATTTTCTTTTATGTGGGTGCTGGGGGTCCAAACTCAGATTCCCTTGCTTACTTGACAGACATGTTATGAATAGACTGATCTCCAAAGTTTTGTGGTTATGGCTTCTTTACTAGATGGTAATTCACTATCTCCAAGAGCACAACATTTCCTACATCTGAACAGAAGTGGCTGAAATTAAATTCTGTCCTATTTATGCACTATGCTTGTAAAAGACTGTATGTTTGTTCTTCGGCATCCGTGCCTGAATATTTAAAAATCATAGGCTTTAAAGAGAAAAATGAAAGAATGTACGGTATTTAATGTAACAGGATATTATTACCAGCAGCCACCCAAATGACTTCAAATTCATACCCATCAAAACAGTGCCTTGGTACCACTTAAATAAAGAAATAGAAAATAGTTGAATACATATTAAATATTATAAAATGCATTCAGGGTGCTACAGAGATGGCTTAACACTAAAGAAGTCTGGCTGCATTTGCAGAGGACCTAGGCTTTTTCCCAGTACCCATATGGCAGCTAATAGCTGGCTGAAATCCCAGTTCTAGAGGATCTACCAGCCTCATCTCAGCTTCTCAGACATTCTATCCACAAGTGCAATTACATGCATGTAGGTAAAGCATACACATAGTAAGAATGAATAAATCAAGGTAAAAGGAAAAGATAATAAAATGAATTCTGTCTGAAAGTCAACTTAAGTTTAGAGTTACTAAGATTTACTTCTGAGGATACCAAGAATTCTAGTACCATTTGAAAAAAAATTAAAAAGGTTTTCTATGTACTGCTGTGTAGCACTTTTTTCCAATGTGAAACTTTCCCTCCAGGAAGGAGAAGTAGACTGATGAGACTCAGGAGGTAAACAAACCTCACATGGCTGGGAGAGTTGAAAAAAGTGTAAAATTCACCAGGTCTCCTCCCCAAGGTTGTAGACACAGTGAATAATGCTAGTGGAAGAGATAGAACGGCCAAGCTACCAACAGGCAATTTTTCTCACCTGGAAGTCAAGTTAAACAGAGAGCTCCAGGATGCAGCTTCTGTGGGCTGTCGCCCGTGTTGGGGTGGGCCATTCCACAATATAATTGCTTTTCTGTAACATTTCCTCCTGGAAGTAATCCTTCAGCCACAAACCTGATAGTTACCCCAGTAAAATGTTCACCAAGTTGGAGTTCAGCATAACGGTTTCTTTGGTCTGGATAGTGAGTAGATGCATGCATATCAGGTCTCTCCAGGGAAAGTTTTATATAACATGTGCTTTGTAGGAACAATGACAACAACTTAGAAGAAAGTGTGAAGTTTGAGAAATAAAGTGACCTAAAAATAATGTTGCTTAGCCGACCATAAGGCAGCGTTTCTGAGCCGTATTTCAATTTTGCCTTAATAAAGAAACAGCCTGACTCTCTGCATTCATTTTAAGCTAAGATCAGACCCAAACTGTTGAGAACAAGTTCCTTCATATTTCTCTCAGAACTATGCCCCCAGGCAATGGTTTACTCATTTAAAAAAATGGAATAATATAAGCAGCTCCAGATGGGGAAATCAGACCCACTCGTATCTTGTCAGAGAATACTGTCCCTGATCTCAAGATCAGAATATCATACACACAAATCCTGAGTGTTTCTTAATTTCTCTCATTGTTTAAAATGAGAAAGACAATGAGAGCTTTAATATGCTAATTAAGCACTGACAAATTCATTCACTATGTTTGGTGGAGAGTATGTTGGGGTTCTGAGGGATTAAGGCCAGGTATAGTTCACCAGGCTCAGAAAGATGGTTTACATTACAAACTAACTTTTCGTTTGCAAGCTTAGGTAAAAGTCTTCAGTCTAGATTATGCCCATTTTGTCAGTCATTTTTACACCACATGGAAAATATTTTATCCTCTTTAGGAAATTTAAGGAACAAGAGAAAATATGCAGTGCTATTTTAATATCTAGTATTCTGAGAGATGGGGAAATTCTTTAAATTTTATCCTAAGTTCCATTATAATGATTTTTATTATATTTTAGTATTCCATCCACTATTCTTATGAGAAGACACCACACAAATACACAAACACATACGTTGGCTTTCTTTTTTATTTTTAAAAGAATATTTTTAAGACCAAAAATGTAGAGAATAGGATTTTTACACAAAGAATGTCTCTTTCAGTATACCAATCTGTGTGACTTGCAAATTAGAAGAGCAATGTAATAAAACCAGGAAGTATTTCGTTAAGACAGCCTGTTATCAAACAGCTTATGGTGGGTAAACGTGTGGATTGTAAAGAAATATCTTGTAGGAGGAAACTTTGCTATGAGTTGAGGGTTTGAACATAAGGAAACAGAGGCTTTTGGGCCTCTGGGGACTTGCTCATATGAACTTGCACAAGACCCATGCAGATTCAAACTGTCAATAAACCCGGCACAGAACTGGATGGATCGGCAGCAGGCCCCAACCTTAGTGGAGGAACTGTTGGTATCTGATTACCTGGCAGTGTGAGGGAAAGTAGATCTTTAAGGTTGTGTCTCTAGACAGGCTGCCTAGACTCCAGTGGATGAACTTGCTCTGAGGGGCATCTGGGTACAAATGCTTGACATGATAGGGCTTAACATATATCACAGAAAGCATGAAATCCAGTGAGGGCCTATGATGGGAGGGCACAGATGGGGGATGGGCTCTACATTTGATTAAGATCTATTATTTGAAATGCACAAAAACTCAATAAGAAAAAGAAACTATCTTTTGTAAGTTGCTGAACTCAAAATATTAATAGATCCTAGAACAAAGTGGTGAAAAAAAGTAAAATTTACATTTACAGACAAGAACAATTTTCAAATCAAGTAATTTCTCTTCATTTAACAGAACTCTACGAGTCCATGTTTATTCCTAAGTTAAATACTCAAGAATGTCTATTTTATTATAGTCATTATATATGCTGAAAGAAATTAGTATACTCTGAGAAAGTTGCACTCCACTAATGATACGAGGCTTATCTGTCCATAAAATATATTTTTTATTTAAAAGAAGTACACAGAGTTTCAAATTAAAGATTTGAGTACAGATCTGTATGACACCATTTCACTAAGCTCAGTAATTTCTGAGCATTGACACTTTCCTATGAATTGCAATGTGCTTCTTTGTCCTGAGCAAGCATAGCCTGAAGATGCCTAGGACAAAAATCAATAGCTGAAATATGAAACCAAAGAAAATGAGATAAGGAAACAAACTAGGAGCTTTTCATGTAAGGTTTTTTAAATTTTTTAAAAAGTATTTTATTTTATTTTTTTATTTTATCTGAATTATTGCCTGCATATGTGTAAGTGTACCCATGTCATGCAGTGCCCAAAAGGTCAGAAGTGGGTGTCAGATCCCCTGGAACTGGAGTTACAGATGGTTGTTAGCTGCCTCGTGGGTGCTGGGAATTGAACTGGGTCCACTGCAAGTGCACTCAGTGCTCCTAACTGCTGAGCTGTTTCTCATGTAAGTTTTTTATTTACATTTTTAACAGAAGACTGGCAGTTGAATTTTGAATGATAATCAATTCAGAAGTCTTGAAAAAAATTACAGAATTTTAAAGTTTATGCAGCTATCTCACTAAATGAAGACTATCATCCTTTACTAAAACTCTTTCTATTTATATCTCAATCTATATTAAATTTCTCCTCTGGAGTCCTTAATGAAGATGATGGATCTCTTTGCTTTTCTAATTTATTCCTAAAAAAATACCTTTAGAGCATAAAGAAAACAGAGAAACCATCTTTTAGCAATACATATATACTGGACAGTAACTTTTATTAACTTTACAATTAGATTTAGTCTTCAGTTTCTTTTACCTGGAACAACTTAAAATTAATTATTTATGGCAAGTTGTTCCATTTTCTAAATGGGTTTTATTCAAGACACTGTGGAACTATTAATAATGTATCAAGTAGTCTACCTCATGTTATATTTGCTAGTTTACATGAAACCCAATGATTTTGTGTGACTGTTACGTTTTCATAAATATTTATGTATAGTATCATTTTCCTTGTAAACAGGATTTCTTCTGCCCAAAGGGAGGAAAAACAATTTCTGTGTTAATTTTATCTCACTGGTTTTGTTCAGCTTCAGTAGTTGTGTATATAAAAGAAGAGATTAGATAAAAGGGAATACAAGCAACCCCTGTTGATAACATAAAGAATTTTAATTAGTCATGATGAGAATTTAGCAGCAGTTCAGGTATATTCCACCCCTTTGCTTGTAGAACAAACCAGCTGCTAAGTGGTTGCTGTTAGTAGACATCCAATATTTATTTTGTTTATATTTTGCTGCCCCCTACAGAATAATCAAAGCATTCCTGAATTTGCAGTATGCCTTCAACTTCAGGCTAAAGGAACTCATTTAGAGGACTCTGATATAAGAATCCACAGTGATTGTTACTATGAAACATTTGATATATTTGATATCACTTGTGACACTTAGGTTGAACATTCTTTTTAAAATTGAAAGAAGAAAAAAGAATCTCTTCCAATAACCTTTCACACTACTGTATATGAAAAATATGAAATCTGGGAGAAAGGGCTCCAGTGGATAGCTCCAAACTCGTGGACACACAGATGTCCCTGGTTAAATTCAGTGAATTATAAAATAAAGTAAATAGACAAAATGGGACAAAGAAGTTTATAGGGAAGAGGGGCTTAGGCAGGGGTAGGAAATGAGTGTAATCACTACGTATTATATGCACAATGAAACTTTTAAAGAACACATTTAATTAATAAAAATAAAAATTTTAAATGGAAAAATTGTTAAAAATTTCAAATATCTTAAGTACAGTATCATCCCACCAGAAAAATCCTAGAACTGATCAACACTTTTAGTATAGTAGCAGGTTATAAAATCAATTTACAAAAATCAGTAGCTTTTCTATATACCAATAACAAGCAATTGGAGAAAGAACACAGGTAAATGCTCCCATTCACAATTGCAGCAAAAAAATTAAAATATCTTGGAGTAAGTCTCATGAAAGACACCAAAGATCAAGGAAAATTTTAAATTGTTAAAGAAAGAGATTGAGGAAGACACCAGGAGATGGAAGGACCTCGCATGTTCATGGGTTGGAAGAATTAATATTGTTAAAATGACCATCCTACCGAAAGCAATATATAGATTCAATGTAATCCCAATTAAAATCCCAATGACATATTTCACAGAATTAGAAAAATGCATCCTTAAATTCACATGGAGGCACAAAAGACCCCAGATAGTCAAAGCAACCCCAAGCACAAACAGCAACACTGGGGGGACTACTATACCAGATCTCAAAGTATACTACAGAGCCATAGTCATAAAAACAGCATGGTACTGGTGCAAAAACAAACACATAAATCAATGGAATATCACTGAAGATCCAAACTTGAGTACATGAAATTTCAGCCACCTGATACTTGACAAAGGTGCCAAGAATACACAATGGAGGAAAGACAGCATCTTCAACAAATGGTGCTGGCAAAACTGGATCTCCACCTGTAGAAGAATGAAACTAGATCCTTATCTTTCACTTTGCACAAAAGTCAACTCCAAATGGATCAAAGACCTCAACATGAAACTGGAAACCCTGAAACTATTAGAAGAAAATATTGGCAGTAACTTACAGGATAATAAGAGTAGGAAAGGATTTTCTAAATCAGACAGAAGTTGCTCAGGAATTAAGGTCAGCAATCAATAAGTGGGACCTCATTAAACTAAAGAGCTTCTGTACAGCAAAAGAAACAATCAAAAAAGTGAAGAGAAAACCTACAGAATGGGGAAAAAAACTTCACCAGTGACACATCTGACAGAGGTTTAACATCCAGAATATATAAAGAACTCAAAAAACAAAGAATTTGAGAAACCAAATGACCTAACTAAAAGATGGGCTAAAGATCTAAACAGCGAGTTCTCAAAGAAAGAAAGATCTAAACAGCGAGTTCTCTGACAGAGGTTTAACATCCAGAATATATAAAGAACTCAAATAACAAAGAATTTGAGAAACCAAATAACCTAACTAAAAGATGGGCTAAAGATCTAAACAGCGAGTTCTCAAAAGAAGAAATAAATATGGCTAAGAAACATCTCAAAAAGTGTTCAACATCGTTAGTAATTAGGGAAATCAAATTAAAACCACCCTAATCAGACTGGCTAGAATCAAGAGAACAAATGATACCAAATGCTGGTGAGGATGTGGAGAAAGGGGCATGTTCATTCACTGCTGGTGGGATTGTAAACTCGTGCAGCCTCTATGGAAAATAGTGTGGAGAGCTTTTAAAAAACTAAAAATGAACCCACCATATGACCCGGTTATACCACTCCTTTGCATATCCAAAGGACTCATCTTATTGTAGAGACACTTGTACATCCATGTTTGTTGCTGCTCTTTTCACAATAGCTAAGAGACGGAAGCAACCTACATGTCCCTCAACTGATGAGTGGTTAACAAAAATGTGGTACATTTATACAACGGAGTTCTATTCATCAGTAAAGAAAGATGAAATAATGAAATTTACGGGTAAACGGATGGATCTAGAAACTGTTATACTTACTGAAGTAACGCAGACACAGAAAAACAAATACGTATGTTCTCCTGTATATGTGGCTCCTAGCACCTAATCCTTTTAATTTCAGGTTTTTTTGATAAGATGATGCTATACAGCAGTCCCTTATGCATGCAATAACTGCCGTCATCACAACTTCGGCTGAGCCTGACCACTAAACATAGTCACAATTGGGTTTGTTGGCAGTTGTGCTCATTCATTATAAAGGAGCATCAAGCAGGGTCACTGGATACTCACCTGAATTATCCAGCCACTCTTCCAAGCCAAACAGTCCAGCCTTGGAAGACAAAAGAAAAATGAGGAAGAACCCAATAGAGGGATGCTTTTGGAAGCCCTTGTCAAGAAACTCCAATGGACTCTCATATGCCCTGTTCTAATTTTTTTCTAGTTCCCTGTCTAGAACTTGTAATGCTAATTACTCTTGCCTTTATTTCTACTTCACGTCTCCTATTCATGATTCAAGGACTTTCTTTCCTCTTAGAGACAAGAGTTATGCAACTGGGGAGTCTTTTAGATAGACCCACTGAAGGGGTACTCCAATTTCCTCACCTTGCATCCCTGTTCAGCATGGAAGAAGCCAGAGCAGTCAGTGTCCCTATTCCTTATTGGCAATTTGGGTAACCCCTTCAGAGGATGGTGTGATAAGAACAGGAGGTAGGAATTGGCTGGCCAGTTAGGGTAAAAAGACCTCAAAGAAGTGTAGCCAGTTTCTTGGCTAAAAGTCAAAATGTTCTTGGGCCTGTTAGCAACATACTCTGTTCCAAGCCCAAAAATGTCAAAAGTATTTGGGAGCTTGTATCTAATCTTTAAAAGATTTGAGGGTTACCTCTTCAGAAGGGGAAAGTTGGAGGGGAGGGCGTGGGCATGGATTTGATCAAAACTCCTTATATACGTGTATGAAATTCTCAATATAGTTTTTGTAAAATTTTTTTAAAAATTTCAAATTGTAATTTCAGTATGAAATTTAATGAAGTATTATGTGGAATTCTGTTTTTTTTTTGTTTTTGTTTGTTTGTTATTTGTTTGTTTTGTATTTTCAAGTGTCCAGCACATACACACAGTCTATAGGAGTGATGGAGAAAAAACTCTCAGTAAGACAGATAGATATTTAACATTCCTTTCATTCCATGTTAAGAAAAGTTCTGTGTGTGATATAAAACTATATTCTGCCTTTGTTTAGTTGAAGTTTGGCTCTGTTTATATTCTTGATGGAGCTTAGTTGCTTTTTGCTTAGGTATAAAAATTTAGATGGTGTGTGATTCAGGTTTTCTCAGGGTAGTAGGCAGGTCTATGCAGGCAAATCCTGAGAGGAGCTGGGGGCAAGAAGGGAATGTGGACAGCCTGGGAAGTGGTCTAGCAAAATAGGCAGGGTAGGTATGGACCCTGAAGCACATTAGTACAGCTAGTCTGGTGAAGGTTATCAGCACACAGTGGGAAGGAATGTGTTTAGGATGTTAGTCCAGAGATATGAGGTTGGAAAAGTAGGAGCCCCAAGGATAGAAGGGGGATAGAGTGTGGAGACCTGTTCAGGCTGCAGGGGAATCTAGGTGTAGTGGGCAGAATGTGATTTACCAAGGTAGTAAGCAGGCCTGTGGCAGGTGGGGGTGCCGGTAGCATGTGGAGAAGCTAACAAACTAGGAAAAGCATGTGTTTGCCCTAAAGTTGGAGAATACAGCCAGTTTATTTTTTAGGGTATCAGAATGCAGTGGACAGGGGTTGGACTAAGAGGCTAATCCAGAGATCTGAGGGGGAAAGAGCAGGAGCAATAGAGGCTCAGGGCTAGAAGGGGAACAGAATGTGGAGAGTGGAACTACTCAGGGTACAGGGGTATCAAGACACAGTGGGTAAGGTCTGGCTTACTAGGGTAGTAAGTCTATGGCAGGCATATCAAGAGACTAACGGCAAGGTGGGTGTGGGGACAGCCTGTGGAGGGTTTAACAAGCTTGAGGATGTAACTAGTCTGGGTGCAAGGGATCAGGACACAGTGGACGAGGTCTGGTTAGGAAGCTAGTACAGAGAAGAGCAGGAGTGGCCTGGGCCCAAGGCAAGACTAGGGACAGGTTGTGGAGAGAGAGGGGAATTGATCAAGGTGCAGTGGAATCAAGGCCCAGTGAGCAGTGTCTGAATTACCTAGGTAGTTAGTAGATCTGTGTCAGGCAAATCAGGAGACCAAGGCAAGACAGTGGGTGGTCTAACAAACAAAGCTGGGGAATGTAGGTGGTCTGGGTGCATCTTTTGTCGTTCTTTATCATATTAAATTCTTTGCACCGGTTAGTAGAAGTGGTAGGTGAGATTACCCTTAGGATGTTTCACATAAATCAGGCAAAGGGTTTCATAATTCATCATTCAGTAGTTTAAAATAATTCACTTTGAGATTTTCAAACATTTTATTTTAGTTGAGAGTTTTAGTCTCTCTGATGGTCAATGTCAAGTGCTTCAGTTTTGTTTTTGATATTGATATTATCACGTTTTTCCAAATCCTCATTTGTTCTGTTAACACAGCAATCTGTAACTATAAATTTCTTATGTTTAATCACACTTGGATCCCATCAATAAAAAACACATAGTCATAATAATATATTTTTGTATATTGGTGAATATAGATTGATAGTATTTCATTTTTGATTCTATATGTATACAAGATTTAGTTTATTACATCCATCAAAAATTAATATTTGTATGTTGAACTCATAAAACAGTGAATGTTAGTATTTTTTCTTTAATTTTTTATCTCAATCAATCTAAGCTTTTACATTTGTTTTGAGGTAGCTACTTATTATTACAAGTTTTTTTGGTCTTTTTGAGATGGGTCTCCCTGTAACCCCAGCTGTCCTGGATCTCACTATGTAGACCATGGAGGCCTTGAACTCACAGAGATCTACCTGCCTCTGCCTCCTGAGTGCTGGGATTAAAGACATGTGCCACCACGCCCAGCTTATTATTACAATTTTAAAACTAAAAATATTGTGGAAAATGTTTACTTCAGTTGTTCTGTGTCCTATTTATTATACTGTGTTTTAAAAATATTTTATTAATACAAAAAACCTGAGTCATATAATGTTTCAATAGTATTTTGTGTCTATTAATGTTTACAATGATTTTGCTTCTTCTATTCCTAAAAGTGATTATTGGTTTTTATTAGTTTTCATTGACTGTTTCTTTGATGTTTTTGCTGTTATTATTCTTGACTCTGTGCGAGCTTACTTCAGTTCTTATACTTCTAATATACACAGTTAAAATAATAAATTTCTATTTGGAAATTGATGAGCTGAATTCTCCTTTTTCATATTGTAATTTGTTGTATTTGGGTTGAAATTTTTCTTCCGTTTTTTTTATTAGAAACTCAAAACTATGTAGAAGTTTCTGTCATTGTTCAACTTTTGAGTAATTATTAGATAAGGAAAATCTGTGCTAATCCTGAATTCTTCTAATGGTGAAAGCCTTAGTCTAGAAAGACTTGGACTTTCTGGGGACTATCTTGAATATGTTCTCTGAGAGGCACTACCATTTGTTTGGGTTAGAACTCTGGCTTCCACCTTTGCACAGACTCTGGAGCCTTTATTCACTCTCTATTTCTGCATTAGAAAATTTCTGTTAAGCTTCACCAAGTCTCACTATTTGTATGTATAGCCCTGTCTTTACTGGTGCTTTCAGTGAATGTCTATGCACGTAGATATCTGCCATGTACCTTCTGTTGGGCTCCTTCCTCCAGCATCTTGCTTGTAAAAGTATGTTTCAAACTTGTTACTGGGACTTCTCTTGGGGTGGTCACAAAGATTGTCAATCTTCCTGATATCCAGTTTCTGGTTTTTCTTTTTTGTTTTTCTCTGTTACTGAATGTTTTCCTAGAGAGAAAGCTGAAATCTGTTTAGGGCTCTTTCCCATCTCTCAAGAAGATACTGTCAGAAGCCATTTATTATTCAGTGCTTCAGGTGTATACTTGCATATGAGACACTACCAAGTAGAGCTCCAGTTGCTTTGCCATGACCCAAGAAAGATTTTTGTTTAATAGAAATAGTGCAATTATAATACCTGACACATACTACTATATTAAAGAAATGGTATTTGTTGAGTGTAATTAGAAAATGTTTAAATCCAACTCAAGGAGACATGAGGAATGGAATAATTATAATAATTTTTGATAAATATTTCCTGAATACAGTTGGCAATGGTTTAGATCTTGTCTTTGTTTCTAGTCAACTGGGATATTACAGCAATGTTATAATATTGTTATAATCCACTTCATATTCTTCATCAGAAAAAGGATAGCAATGAAGTAGGATTACACTGCAGGATCATGGTGACAAGTGAAATAATACCTTGAATATTTCAATAGAGAGGTTGGAGAGATTGCATAGTGGTTAAGAGCATTAGCTGCTCTTGCAGAGGACCTGGGTTCAGTAATAAGTACCCACATGGCAGCTAACAGCCTTCTGTAACTCTAGTTTCAGGGAATTGGATGCCATCTTCTCACCTCTGTGAGGACTTCACACACATGTACTCGTACACATGTAGACAAAACATTCGTTGCATAAAATTTTTAAATTTAAGTTTAATATGATTAAGTAATGTATTTTTTTGTCTTTTCAAGACAGGGTTTCCCTGCAGCCCCAGCTGGCCTGGAACTCACTTTGTAGACCAGGCTGGCCTTAATTTCAAGAGGATCTGCCTGCTTCTGCCTCTTATTTGCTGGGTCTAAAAGCCTGCATTACCATCTTTCACTTGATTTTTAAAATATATGAAAATTTCAATAGAGTGTTTAAATGTAAACAATGGAAATTTGTTCATTATAATAATACAAATAGCTTTCTTTTTCAACTTTGAATCTTTAGTTTTTATGTATTTGAACAAAGGGAGTAAGTTAAGGCTTTTTTAAAAAACAATTCTATGACATTCATACATACCTAGCCACAAGCCACCAAACTGTGTATTTTCAATGCTGATCTTGAAAGCAAATGCTTCCTCCCTAGAACACACATGTCCTTTTTATTACTATTCCTGTTAGCGATTTTTTCCCTGAGAGAACATGAATCTTAATATAAAAATCATGAAGGCTGGTTGGATTATAATAAGAAGAATGCCTGTATTACTGGTTCAGCTTAAAGATACTATTTATTTTCAGTCCTAACTACTGATGCTGAACCAGCTTAGAGAGACACACAAAATATTCTGCTATGAAAAAAGTCTGTTAATTATGACTATAGACAAATGAAAATCAAATTAATTCAACAGTCAAAAACAAAACAGAACAATGGGCCAAATAGAAATATTCATTTACTTACTATTTTATTCACGTAATGAATGATTTTGAGTAATAAATATGTATTATATATTTTTCAGGAAGACAAATTGGCAATTTTGTAGAAAGAAAAAAAATGAAAGAAAGTGTACAAAAATGCCAAAAATTAAATTTCATTGTAGTCACATATTAAGAGGTTAGATACTAAAAATAGGTTATAGACTAAAATCATGATAAATATTGATAAATACTAGAGAAAATAAGGCATCAAATGTTTTCCCTGTGTCACCAAGTTCCAAATAATTAATAGATTAGTGAAATTCAGGATTCTACATCTATATCGTTCTTTATTTTTTAACCTAAGATGGACAGAAAATATTTTTTTTTGGTCTTTTTGAGAGAGGGTCTCCCTGTAGCCCCATCTGGCCTGAACTTACTATGTAGACCAGGCTAGCCTTGAACTCCCAGAGATCTGCCTACCTCAAAAATTCAACATTTTCAAATCAATATGTATCTCCACCTCCCTAAAGTTGATTGAAATCCCTGCCATCCTAATTGTTATGAATCACTCCATCAATGCACTGAGCTACTCGTGGCATACTTGTATGTTATTCATGAGCATTCTGTCATACAGAACTGTAAATACATTATAATTTTCATACTTTGCATCATTTCCTTAATAGTGAGCTAGTCCAAATATTCAGAATGATTAATCTGAATCATTAGATCTGGTATCTGATTTACATCTTTGCCTTTATAGCCAACCGTTTCTAAATGTTCTATTCAAAACTGACACAGTAATACTCTAAAAATGAAAGATTACATGAATTCTCCAATAAAAATCCTCTATTTGATTTTCACTGTATGTGGAATAAAAAGTTTAATAATATATTTATCCTACACTGTCCTGAATATGAGGACTTAGTCTCCCATTCAGGGCTCATTCATCAAAGTGCATTGAACAAGCACTGTCTTCAAGTCATAGTGATTTACACTGAGACACTAAGAAAACGTGTCCATGCATCATGGTTGTTGCTGTTGACATTTTGTTTATTTACAACATTATTGCTCTAGATTTTTGGATCACTGCCCTGTTTCACTCATCCCAAATTCATTATAACCACCTTGCTTGCATACTGTCGAATAACTTTCATTTTTTTAGTGAAATGTCTGCAGTTTACATACTGGTTCATTTTAGAATAGCTGTCTATTACTCAATAAAATGTTTCATGAACAAGAACACCAGTTGGCCTAACTCTGTAACATTTTAAATAATCTCTTTTCTAAATATTCTGGGACACAATTCCATTTGCTAGGCTCATTAACAGAAAGTTTTAAAATTTTTAAAAATTTTTAATTGAATTTTTGTGTATTTCATAGATAAAATTGTCTTTATACCCCTTTCCCCCTTTCCTTTTGGAACCCTCCCATAGGGCTCCCCACTGGAGTTCATATATTCTGTCATTTGTATTAAGGCCGGTTATGTAAAGTTAGTATCCTGAGATGTCCATCAGTGCAAGTTCATCCACCAGGGTTAAGTCAGCCTATCTCTCTCTCTCTCTCTCTCTCTCTCTCTCTCTCTCTCTCTCTC
>NW_008353027.1:480494-484755 GCF_000622305.1 Nannospalax galili
AATGCAGATTGGGGCATGCTGCTCATTTCCACAGTTCTGTGCTGGGCTTTTTTGTCTGCCTAAGTTTGCATGGGTTTTGTGTATGCTGACACCATCGCTTTAGGTTTGTATGAGAAGGGTTCCAGGCCCCGGTAAGGTCATGCACCACCTCCACTGGCTCTTACAATCTTTACACCTCCTCTTCCACAATGGTCAATGAGCATTGGGTGAATGGACCTCAATAAATACTCTGCATTTTGGCCATTTGTGGCCTTCTGTGTTTCTGGCCCTCTGTTGCATTAGAAAGCTTCATTGATGAAAATTGAAAGATGCGTTTATTGTCTTCGTCCCTTTTCTATGTTCCATGAGTCTTCGGTGTAGAGGTTGCATCCTAAATGTGCCATGTACACTTGGGCAATTCACAGAGAATCTGTGTGTGTGACCAGTTGTGTAACTCTGCAGTAATCTCTGTCTGTTGACAAAGAAGCTCCCTTGATAAGTGGTGACTGGAATACTTTTCTGTAAATTTAAGGATCCATATTTTTCACATACTAAGAAATTACATTTGTCTAGGATATGAAAGCCTTGGGTTTTCTCAAAGACCTATGATTTCTCCAGCTATTGTGTTTGGCTAGGTTTACAGTACCAAACATGAGTTTCCTCATGTTAAGTGGACTTTAAGTCCAATTAGGTAGTTTTGATTACCCCCAAGATGAAAGTGTCACTATTCACCAATGTTGTTTGCTGTGCTGATCATCTATGTGGTTCTTAGGCCTTGAAGCTGGGGTTGGACCATCGATTGATGTTCTCCCTTAAAAGCTTGCATAGCGTTTTCCAAACCTATGAGAGCTGCCTTCAGGGGATGTGGTTTCCAGGTCAGTTCTAGCTCCATTGCTCCAAATCCTGTGTCCATAGTATGTTCTGTCTTTAGCTATAAGATCTTACCATCAAGTTCTGGGAGGCAATCAAGGACTGTGGCAATAGCCTGTGTAATTTTGGCAGTCTCTTGGACTACCCTGGCCAAAAACTTAAAGTTTCAACTGTCTGGAACTGTTTCTTGTTATGTAGCCTTCACCTGTATTCAAGAACATATGTAGGGAAGGTGTAAGTGTAATTTTTCAGTAGGTTTTTGAACTAATATGATTCCCTCTTTTTGAAATACCTCTGTATACAGTTTGCAAATATTTTGTTGAGAATTTTTGCATCTATGTTCATTAAGGATATGGGTCTATAGTTTTCTTTTTTGGTTGCATCTCTACCTGATTTTGGTATTAGAGTAATCTTTGCTTCAGGGAGGGAATTTTGAAGTTCTTCCTCTGATTTTATCTTTTTGAATAATCTAAGTAGTATTGGTTGGAGCTCATCTTTAAATGTCTGGAAAAACTTTTAAAGTCTGGGAGAATTCTGTTGTGAATCCATTTAGGCCTGGGCTTTATTTAGTCAGGAGGTTTTGCAGTAATGTTTCAATTTCCTTATATGTTATGGATCTGTTTAAACTTGTGACCCGTTCTTGGTTTAACTTTGGTGGTTCCCAAGATTTTAGATATCCATCCATTTATTTTAGGTTTTCAAATTTAATAGAGTAAAGGCTTTTAAAGTAGTCCATTATAATGTTCTGGATCTTTGGGGGGAGTCTGTTGTGATGTTGCCCCTTTCATCTCAAATTTTGTTGGAGTTGCTCTTTCTTTCTTTTGGTTAACTAGGCTATGGGTCAGTCTATCTTGTTTAGCTTTTCAAAGAAGCAGCTCTTAGATTCATTGATTCTTTGTATTGTTTTCTTTGTTTTTATTTTGTTAAATTCTGCTCTGACTTTTGTTATTTCTTCTCTTCTGCTGGCTTTGGGTTTCATTTGTTGTTGTGGTGGTTCTTGCATTTCTAGAGTCTTAAGTTGCAATGTTAGGTCATTTATTTGTGCTCTTTCTGATTTTTTAATGCAGACACTTAGATCTATATACTTTCCTCTTAGGACTGCTTTTAAAGTATCCCAGAGGTTTTGTTGTATTGTTTCTTCCTTTTGTTTAATTCCAGAAATACTTTTATTTCTTTCTTAGTTTTTCCTTTGATCCACTCATTGTCCAGTAATGTGTTGTTTAAACTCTATGAGGTTGTGTAGTTACTAGAGCTTCCTCCAGTGTTGATTTGTAGCTTTACTGAATTGAGACCTGATAGAGTGCAGGCATTTATTTCTTCTTTTTTTGTATTTGTTGAGGTTTATTTTGTTCCCCAGTATGTGGTCAATTTTTGAGAAAGTTCCATGGGGTGACAAATAACTAGAAAGTGTATTCTTTGACACTTGGGTGGCATATTGGAAAGATGTCTGTTAGGTCCCTTTGATGTATGTTATCATTTAATTCAGATGTCTGTGCTTATTCTTTGTCTGGTTGGCCTGTCTAATGGAGACAGTGGGGTACTGAAGTCCCCTATTACCGAGTTGAGGTTTATCATTATCTTCAATCCTATAGTGTTTTTTTATGAATTTTGGTGCACATATGTTTATGGCTGTAATATCTTTTGGTTAATTATTCCTTTGATCAGAATAAAGTGACCCTCTTTATCTCTTCTGATTAGTTTTTGTTTGAAGTCTATTTTATCAGCTACTGGAATTACAACTCCTACTTGTTCCTCAGTACCATTTGCTTGAAATATTCTTTTCAATCCTTCTCTTTAAGGTATTTCCTGTCCTTGAAAGTGAGATGGGTTTCTTGTAGACAACAAAAAGATGGATTTTATTACTTAATCTAGTCAAGTAGCCTGTTTCTTTTGACTGGGAAGTTCAGTCCATTGATACTTATAGTTACTATTGAAAGTGTGGTTTTTTGCTACCATTTTGATTACTGATTGCATTCTTTGTCTAAATTTGTATTTCCACAATTGTACCTTCATTTAGTTTCTTTCTGTTGCCCTGGGGTATAAATGCTCCTTTCTCCATTCTTGCTTCAAGTATTCTTTGAAGGGATATTTTTCTAGACATGTATTCTTTCAGCCTCCTCATGTCATGGAAGATATTTCTTTCCCCTTCAACTATAATAGATATTTTTTGTGAGTAAAGTATTCTGTGTTAGCATCTATGGTCATTAGATCTGGAAATACCTTGGTCTAGCCTCTTCTGGTTTTCATATTGTGTATTGAGAAGTCAGTTGAAATTCTGAGGAATTTTCCTTTTTATGTGAATATTTGTTTTTCTTATGCAGCTTTCAGTATTCTCTCTTTGTTCTGTAAATTTAATGTTTTACAATATACCATGGAGAGTTTCTTTTCTGGTCCTGTTTAGTTGGTTTTCTATGTGCTTCTTCTATTAGCATGGGGATGTCTTTCCTTAATGTCGGGAAATTCTCTTCCTCAATCCCACTTAAATCTGGTCAACACCATTAACCTGAGATTCTTCTCCTTCCTTTATGCCTGTTTATAGATCTGGTCTTTTCATGGTGTCCTACATTTCCTGCATATTCCATTCTTGTATTTAAAAAAAATCATAATCATTTCTTAAGCAGTTTGATTCTTCAACTTTATCCTCCAGTGTTGATATTCTGTTTTCCATTTCATTCATTCTATCTGTGGGGCTTTCTTCTGTTGTTTCAAATTGGCTTATTGAGTTTGTCACTTCCCTCTTCATTTCAGCCTGAGTTTTCTTCAATGTTTCAGTCTCTTTTATGGATTCAATCTGAAGTTTATCCCTATCTTCTTTTAGTTCTTTGAATTATTTGTTTGTGTGTTCTTTAAGTTCATTGAATTCCTTGATCATGTTGATGATTGTTCTTTTAAATTATGTGTCCTGGATTATCTCTAGCAGATTATCCTTGTAGAACTCTTCTATAGGACTGATGGAGTTTGGTGGGAACATGCTGTTTGGT
The DNA here is from genome assembly GCF_000622305.1 of Nannospalax galili. Lineage (NCBI taxonomy): Eukaryota > Metazoa > Chordata > Mammalia > Rodentia > Spalacidae > Nannospalax > Nannospalax galili. Next base: position 484,325 of record NW_008353027.1, read on the forward strand.
TTTCCATATTACTATTTTTCTGTTGAGATTTTGGCATGTGGCTTTCTGTTGTTTATGATTCTGGAACTCAAGCCTCCTTTTGTTTTGTTTTATTTTTAAATTTTTTTTAATTGAGCTTTTAAATTTTCATAAAATATTTCCCACTCACATCCATACTCCCTCCCCCATCCATGCATCCCCCTTCCACTGAACCCTATACACTCTTCCATAGAGGCTGAGTCCTATTCATTCAGGTCTTTGTACCCAAATGTCCTTCAGTGTAAATGCATCCAGTGGAGTCTAGTCAGCTCATCCATGGGTCATATGTAAGTCATACTCTCCCTTACCCAGCATCAGTCTCAAATAGCTTTCAATCTAGTGCTGGCCCACCACCTATTTCTCACCTCCCCTTTGGGCCCTTGTTTAATTGAGCTGACATGGGTCCCGTGCTC
>NW_008353027.1:484996-499880 GCF_000622305.1 Nannospalax galili
TGCATCCATTGGAGTTCAGTCAGCCCAGCCAGTGGTCATATGTAAGTCATACTCTCCCTCTTTGAGCAGCAACTAGTCTCAAATACTTCTGCATCTAGTGCTGACCTGCCACCTGTTTCTCATCTCCCTTTTGGGCCCTCGTTTTATTGAGTTGACATGGGTCTTGTGTTGTATACCACTGCTTCCACAGGTGGACATGAACAAGCCTACATTGACCTGGAAGTCTCCACCTCATTCAGTCAGGAACCAGCCTTGGCTCTCACAAGCATTCTGCCTCCTCTTCTGCAATGATCCCTGAGCCATGAGTGGGTGAGGTTCCCTATAGAAGTCCCATCCTACACTCTGCAGTCTTATTCTCCAAATCTTGGCCAGGTGGGACCTTTTTATGTAATGCACTCTGATGTATATGGAAGCTTCAGTGGTGAGAGCTGAGGGGTGCAGTAGCCCTGAGATGAAGTTTGCTTCTGTTTTGTATGATTGGTACGCCTTGATTGTTTTCTTTTTGGGTGTGTAAATCTGGTTGATGTAGGTTTCAGGTTCTCTCAGATTTCATTTTGAAGCTTTAGATCAGCTTCTTAGGAGCTGCCACAGAAGCCCAAGTTAGGCTCTAGTTAGCTACACTCAGGCTTCCTTCTAAAGTTTGGACCACTACTGGCACGTACTCACAGCGCAATTTGAGGAGTTTTCTAAGGGGAAGCCCAATTTTCGCACTTGCAGGCAGTCTGCTGAGTTCTCAGCCCCTACACCAGGCAGAGGCTAGATCAAATACTCTCGGGCGCTTTGCTAAGATCTCAGCCCCTACCCTACTGTAGGGCACAGAGGTCTACCACTGGAAAGATAGGAGGGGTCTCAGGTAGTCCTAGGTACTGCATGATTTGGGGAGTCTCACCAGCATGTGAAGTCCAGATCCAGGCATTCTCAGTCAGTCTGCTGAGTTCTCAGCCCCTATATGAGTCAGAAGCCACGTCAGGCCTTCTCAGGTCCTCTCAGAAAGTGTTTCTTTTTTAACTAAAGAATTTTATAATGAAGTTTGTATTTAGAGAAAATAATATGGTATATAGAAGTGTTAAGAATATATTTGCCAGCTGTAGAACAGCTTGTAGTCTCTAATAATAGTGAGTATTTTAAATATTGAATAGCTGAACTCTGGTAGAGGGGTCGAAGATAGAAGAACAGATTCACGAAATGTTTCCTAAAATGATAGGTGAAAGAAACCTTATCAGCATTGCATCTCAACATGTTATAGAGACCCAACCAGAATACTAAATGCGTAGCTAATTTTATCAGCTTATTTATTTTTCTCACATACTTCAATATTTCTTTATTGTACAACATGTCACAAGATGTAAAATAACTAAAATATTGGCATTGCCAATTAGAAAACAAAGTGAAAATACTACAGAAATGCAGTGGCCTTACACATACAGGTCACCTTTCATACTAGGACATCTATTGTGAAGCCATGTCAGGAATTCAGTGTGATTTGATAGCAAAACATGCCAGTGACTTTGGTTGAGGAATTTACTTCTTAAGTTAAAATTCCATGATGCCTTTGGTCTAGGTTTTTTCTTTAGATTTTGCCATAGTGACTTTTGCACCCCATGAAGATTGTCTCATTAAAAAGCTTTTAGTACCACTTCCCACTGCAAGCTGTTGGAAAACCTGGGAAGTGTGCAGAGCAGCTGTGAGTTTTATCTGTGTCAGGGGTACCAGCTAAAATGGCAGGAGTGAAACATGCTCACAGGACAACAGACAGCATCCCTGGGTCGTAGGTAATAATGAGGCAGGTGAGAAACAACGAGATAGCACCGAGAAATAGAAACATGGTGAGAAACATTTCCTAGGCAGGAAAACCTGAACTTGGAACAGATTTTATGAAAAAGTGTATATTATAAACTTAAAGACATACAAAAATGATAAACATGAATACTTAAAGACATTTGTTTATGTCATTTTATAATTCAAACTGACCCCCATTCAATAAAAATTCCATGGAGAAACTATAAAAACAAAATTAAGAGTTAACACAGCCAAATGCATTCAGCTATCTCTCGTAGCTCCACCCCACCTCAAATCATGCATATTTCATGCCTATTTCATGTCTCTTATTGTACATGGACCAGAATTACAAAGGAAATATACTGCATGCAGCAGTGTAACGGACAATACGAAGCCTTTGTTTTACCTCTTCTTTCCACACAGCAGCATCAATACCATAATAAATATGTTTTTTCTAGATTCTTGATGAAAATCTATGAATTATCAGAATGTAGTCCTTACATCTGAAAAATAATATCTTTGTTTCTTCCTACATATGTTCTACATCTTATTTTTTGACCACTACTTACATTCTGAAAATTGTCCCTAAAGATCTCTTTGAAATTGGCATCTTTTTATACTGAGTTTCAAAGCATAATAACTTACTGAAAGGGAAAAGAAAAAAGCAATAATAATTATAAAATAAAATTATATTGATAAGTAACATAATAATTATAAGAAACTAACTTGAGTCAGTTAATAAATAATGAATGGCAATGCATGAATTAAATCATGTACTGCTGTAATGTTGAGTAGGGTGGGGATGAAACACGTTAGTAGCTGGATATTTAAAAAGTAAATGAGATGAAAAGTGAATAATAATTAAAGTATTTATACAGAAATATTCAAAGTTATTGGATGGAAAAATATGACCTTAACATATTTTTTTATCATAAAAAGCAATCCTTTGAGTACTAGGTTTGATTTACTTTATTATAAAATTAATGTTAGGGTTTAATTTCAGTATTTAAGATATGTATTTAGAAGGCTAAATGAACTATCATGCAAAATGGACTTAATTTGTGTATTTGTTCTACAGCTCAATACCATACTGAACCACTTTTTATTAAGAACATGAAATGACTCATTAAGATTCAGCTCTAAAAATAAGTGGCTAATTACAGAGTGTTGACAAAAGCAAGTAACTTCATGCATTGCTAACAAATCTTTTCAAAAGAATCAAATATGGAATCAAAAATTGTGCTTAAAAAAAACCAAGAGAGGGAAAAGCTTCAAAATTTTTGGATGTGAACTCAAAATACCACTACACTTAGGAATTCTATATACAAATATTAGTTTAAAACTACACATTCTTGGGGCTGGAGAGATGGCTCAGCAGTTAAGAACACTGGCTGTTCTTGCAGAAGAAATGTCACTGCAACTCCAGTTCCAGGAGATAAGATAGCCTCTTCTCTCCTCTGTGGGTCTTGTATGAGATGGGAACACTTACTTACATCCAGGCAAAACACACACACACACACACACACACACACACACACACATAAAAATAATAAATAAAATTTAAAAACAACAAAAAAAAACTACACATTCTATTGACCCATTGGATGATAATCCTTCTAAAGAATCTATTTTCATCTGTGCAACAGAAACTCCATTCTGTATGTCAGTATGCAAAGTGTCTGATCACCTTAACTTTTTCATGTGATAAATTGTGAATCAAGCTCTTATGCAATTTCCATTTTGCAAGTAAAACAATATTTCATATAATAAATTGTAATATGTAAATATTGAGACATTTATTGGCAGTCTCCAAATTACACAAGAAGCTAAAAATGGAGGCAGAAGTATCATTGAGTGTGCTATGCACCCCTATTCATAGCTTAGCCACTCGAGGAAAAAAAAAAGCATAAAACTTTCTGAAAACTTTGCTTCTTTGAATTAATTAAAAATTACAGTGAATGTAGAATATGATTTCTCAACATCATTATCAAAGCTTCCCTCATCATACCCCTTCCACAGTCTATCTCTACTGAAATTATCTTTGCACCCCTGTTCATGTTAGAAATTTAACACCGTTTTTTAATGATCTTAATCTCAGAAAACTATGACAACTAATGCAAAATTGAATGAGAATAACAAATAATGTGCAAGCACTTCCAAAAAATTACAAATCACTTTAAGTGTAAGTTACTTCATAGAAAAACTTAGATTAAAATGATTTATGTGGTCAATTTGGATTGCTGTGACTCAGTAACACAGGATGGGCACTTCTGCTGTAGACGTCACTCTTGTAAGTAGGACAGGTTCTCTGTCTACAAAGCCTTTCTGAAATGTTCTTGGAATTATTCTTCGACATGAAAAACATAATTTTTTTCTATACTAAGTAAATAAGTGATACATGCTTAGTTAAAAATCCATGCAAAATCAAAATACAGTGCAAAACTATTATTCCAATCCTTCTATATGGTAAAGAATATCCACTCAGTCTCTGTTTAGAATATTAATTGATGAAGGTTTCTTTGAAATAAATTCTACTGGAATGGTAATGTTGAATAATATCCTTTCTAGAATTCTACTTAAGCATAAGTAATCTTAGTGAAACTTCCAGAGTATCATTGTGGGGACCTCCAAAATCTACATCTCTAGAACAACAGCACCAAAATAGCAGACACTGTGAAAAATTAATATTTTCAAGGCTCTGAAAATAAACTGAAAACTTTCTAACATCTAGAGTGTTTACTGTAGAAAGTGGACTAAACTTGCAATATTAGGAAATGTACAAATTATATGTGGCTCATTTTTATTTCCTGCTCCTTCTGTGGTATCTTCAAAAACAGCAGTCTTATGCACTTTGTGAGAAGCATGCTGAATTTGGAGTCCTTGAAAAATCCCTAACCCATGCCATTGTCTCTACTAGAATTTGATTCATAGTCCTATGGCCATTTCCAAAGTGCTGTTAATTCATTACTGTCACACTGTTCCATAGGAAAAAGCCTGTGCCCAGAGGAGTTTTCAAAAATAATCAGTGGAAACTGTTTTTCATGATAGCTAATTAAAGTGGCTGTACTGGCTGCTAATTCTAACATCACCCTGAACAAAATTACCAACTGATTTGGAGAATGAGCAGTATAGAGGAGAAATAGAAAATTCACAAATGTCCCTGAAACTGTAAAATGCTGAACATGTATACAGACTTATACATGTGAGCATGTGGCTGTAGGATCCTTGCAGACAGCACTGCTCTCATTGATCAATAAGTGTGATGTGTACCAGCAGGAAGAGAAGGCCGAGGTGGATTTACACCCTGCTTGAATACCACACTGAAAAACACACAAAGGACTTGGCAAAGAGTGGGACTTAATTATTCAAAGCACCTAGGAATCTCTGACCAATCATCATCAAGCAATAAATGAATAGACTATCATAGTTACACACTAACAAAGTATAAATACAGATTTTATAGAATGTGTCCAGGACTCACACTAAGCAAATAAACAAAACGAGCAGGATGGAATAGCAGCAACCACAAGCCCTGAGTACAAGAAATCAAATTCTCACAGCTGCATAGGAACTGACAATTTATTGTCAACACACCTTATCTTGTCCATAAACCGTCAGACACTTGGGAACAGCAAATTTTTATGATTCATGTTTAAAGAAAATAAAATAAAGATACCGTGTAATAAGTAAGCTTAAGGATGGTTGGATGTGAAATAAGTAAATAAATAAATAAATACAGCATATTCTACCAACTAATGGTCCTAAAACTGGCAAGAAAATAAAGCTTCATTTTTCCCATGAATCTTTATTCTCTCCAGACTTGAGTCTAAAATGGTATCAATCTTTACTAAAAAAATTTATTTTTATTTTTATTTTTATTTTATGTATATGAGTGTTATGCCTGCATGTGTGTAAGTATACCCATGTCATTCAATGCCCATGGAGGTCCGAAGAGGGCATTGGATCCCCTGGAACTATAGTTATAGGGACATGTTAGAAACCATGTGGGTGCTGGGAATAGAACCTGGGTCATCTGCAAGAGCAACCAGTGCTCATAACCATTGAGCCACCTCTCGAATTCCACAATAATAAACATATTTAGAAATTGAGGGAATTCAAAAGCAATTGAAATATGGAAGTATTCTCATTCTTTCTCCCTCTCTTCCTCTATTTCTCCCTCTCTCTGTGTGTCTCTCTCTCTCTGTCTCTGTGTCTCTCTCTCTCATATGTTTTATGAGTTGGGCAGTACTCAGAATCAGAGAAGAAGGCTGTACCCAGCAGTATGAGCTATGGGCTTTCAGAGATATGCTATGAAAGCATAAACAAGAAGTCATTATAACTGTGTCTGCCATTTTGTCAAGGTGTCATCATTGACTACCTGTCATTTGTTCGTACCTATATGTTCTGTGGATCTATGATATATCCTATACTGTTAAGTTAAATTCTAGTGTATGTACTAAATTATGTTGCAGTTTGTTAGAGACTGAAGATACAAAACCAACCCCAGATCAAACAAATAAATAAGAAAAAGAAATGCAATAAATAAATATCTATATAGCATTAAAATTGTAATTAAATATACTAAAATAATATGTGTTGAAAATAGTGAGGGAGACAGAGAGAGAAGATTGCCTCCATGATAGAATGGCACATTGTCCAAATGTGAAGTAAAAATGGTACAGATTTAGATATTAAAACAAAGAACATGCTAAAATTCTTCAACATCAGGAATTCATGTAACAAAATATTTATTATGCATTCTTCATGTGTTAAGAAACAGAAGCACATAGTACAATTTGAAGAAATTTCTGTCCGATCGAACTTGTAATCAGGAGCATTGAATTCATGCATCAATGTCCAACACATTTGAACATTTGGATGGCCAGTGCATATATGTGACACAGTGTGAAAACAAAGGACAGTAGATCATGTCTTGTGGGATTTACAAGATAAGACTTTACCAGAATTTCTTTTGTGTGGAGCAAAGATAAAGGCAGTAATCCATTAATAACTCCTCCAAACCAGTGTGGGGCAGTTTATATATACGAGAAAGAAAAGTAAAAAAGAAATAGGCATTTTCATCATCATGAAAAGATAAAATTACAACTATGAGAAAACCAAGAGAAAATCCATCTTGCAGTTTGAGAGCAATAGCATTCCTTAAATTTCTGCAAAAGAGAAATACTTTTATGTGTAATTCTTTATAATGCAAACATTGACTTATGCAATAATGCAAACTACTGAATGGACATTCTGTACTCTTAAAATTTAGAAACACAATGATACACGAGTGGGGAGGGAGGGACTTAACTGAGGATTAATAATAATACCATAGCAACTCTTGCCATTTTCTTCAAAGGAGATTGATTAAAGCATAATACAAACAGAATGCATAAGAAATATAAAAATAAACAAATTTATAAAATATTAGTGCTCGTTAAAGACACATTACAACATATAGGCTTTTGGTTTACTAAATATTAATGTCTATCATTGCTACTGATGCCATACTATATTTATGCCTGAATAAAAAGAGCCTGATTCTTAGCATCCATTTTCACCAGGAGGAGACCCAAATTGCTCAGAGCAACTGTTCCTTCAGATAATTCTCAGAACTGTGCTTTCAAACCAAGGCCTTTCTCTTTATTTATTGTAATGGTACATCCAGCATGAAATGGGGAGAGAAAAGTCGATCCTTATCTCATAATTGTGTCCCTTCTGATCCCTCTTGACCTAGGACAGTACATATACATCCACCAACAGATGTTTTCAATTTAGCTTCACCTATTGCTTGTAATGCAAATGGATTGATCTGTTGCTTCCAAAGAATATCTGCTGCTGCTTACAGAGCTTGATAAGTAAAACACACACACACACACACACACAAACACACACACACACACACACATTCAAAAATTGTTTTAGGGAAAAGGCAAAGAAGTGTGATGAGTTATATGTTTACATGAGGAGCTCAAGGCCTAGTAGACTTTGTCTATATTATAAATAAGCTGAGATAGTGTTAAATCATCCCTAAACACCTTTGTTTACAAGGTTATGTAAAAAGTCATATTTCCAGAGTGTGATCATCCTGTGAAGTCAAAAGTCACAAAAGCATCCTTAAATCTTAGTATATAGACAAAATATCATCCTTGAATTTAAAATAATATAATAATCTGGAAAATTTAGTAGGTAAAAATATAGTGAAAAGTAATTGCTTCTATTCATGACAGTACTTCTTTCTATGATAATTAGTATCAGTCAGAATTCTAAAGAAAACAATATTCAGATCACAATTTAAGAGACTTTAAGAAGAAGACTATTCACACAAATATGTGCATGGTATAAGAAGGGGTATTGTTTGAGTATCTCAAAGAACAGCAATGATGGAAAACTGTCATTGCTATACACTGGCAAAAGAAAGAGAAAATGTGAACATACGTTTTTGTTTTTTTTTTTTTTTTTTTTTTTTCTGGAGGGAAGATTCTTATGAGTAAAACAGTTGGAGCATGTGGCGGGGCGGGAGGTATGGTGCAATGGCAGAGGACATGGTTAGCCTAGATGGATTCATTTCTCAGCACACACATGTACATTGACAAACATACACAATAGCTGTATTATATGGCCTCTATATATTTGCACTTTGTAGAACTAATAAAAACTTTGTCAGGGACTCATCATTTGGCATATCTATTATCATGAGATTTTAATATCATCCACATTAGATATACTATTTTTTCAGTTAAGTAAATAAACATGAATATATTACTATTATATTAACAAAAATATATTAATATTTACATTTTAAACGATTCATTTATTTTCAGTTTATGTGTCATGTGTTTTGCCTACACATAATGCTGACAGATGTCAAAAGAGGGCATCAAATTCCCTGAACTTGAGTTACAGGAGGTTATAAGCTACCATGTGTATACTGGGAACCAAATCCACAAGGAAAATCCAGTGCTCCTAACTGCTGAACCATATATACAACCCCCTCATATTTCCTTTTATTTTGAAGACATGGTTTCCCTTTAACCTCAGGTGGCCTGGAGATTGCTATGTGGACCAGGCTGTCTTCGATCTCACAGCAATACACCTACTTCTGCCTCTGAAGTTGTGAGGATTAAAGGTGTGCACCTCAGTGTCCAGCTTCATATTTCTATTTTGACCTGGATTTTTTAAAAAATCATTATTCTTAATCCTACCCAGAACCAGCATAATTTAGTCCATGCTTGTCTGTAAACAATTTCTCAGATAATGATTTTAGCAATTTTAAGGAATGAACAAATATTCTGTCAAATTTTCTATTGTAAAACACTATTTTTTTCTGGATTAGACTAATGTAATGGGATTTTGGAGGAAGGTCATAGAGATAAGTTATTAGTTTCATCTTGTCAAATCAAGAGTCCACTATCAACATGATTTACCAACTGTGAGTAGTACTGACCATGGTCAACTGGTTGAGTTACAGCTTGTCAAGTCTTTCTAGTCTAAAATAACTTGTTGACCTTTTCTTTTCAAGCTTTAACCTTTAGAAGAAAGCTATTGTACATACCCAATCATAAGAAACAGGAATTTTTGCTCCCTTTTGCCGAGAAGAAGCTACCTATATAAATAACTTAATAGTTCTTCCAAAATATGGGAGTCGCTTCTATGAATTTTTCCATTAAATCACTTCCATGACTAATTTTATTTTACAAAACAGTAATTCTTATTTGTTTAAAATATTTCCTTACTCTGTTGAAAAATTTATAATTTTCTCCTGCAGCTCATTTCTTTTCTCACATATTTAATTAGAAGCAATGAAAATAAACTAGTGGGCATTTTCACAATCTGCCTGGAGATCTAATAAGCCAAGTCTACAGTTTATTAAGAACCCTTTTGCTCCTGTTATTCCAGAGGATAATATTCATTTTATTGCCAACAGAAACACAAATCCTTTTTTTTTTAACCTCTGGTATCTCATGATAATTTCATTGCTGTCTGTCCAATTTTTACTAATAGTGGACTCTTAAATTTTTTAGTAACAGTTTGATCTCATTGATCTCAAAGGACACATTCATTACAGCAATAATTTGGTTGGATAACAATTTTCAAATCTGTGAATATTTGCTCTGTAACCAATAATTTCAAACCTTACTCTCTTGGGGCTGGAGAGATGGCTCAGCAATTAAGAGCACTGACTTCTTTTTCAGAGGACTCAAAGTTTCCCAGCACCCACTTGGCAGCTAACAACCATCCCTAACTCAAGTTCCAGGGAATTTGGTGCCCTCTTCTGACTACTAACTACCATGGGCATTGCGTAACACAGATACACTTGTATGCAAGCAGGCAATGCTTTCATATACATAAAATAAATTAAAAATAAATAAAAATTTTTAAACTCACTGTCTTAATGAAATGATGATTTTCTGTTTACTTATGTTTCTCCTTTGATTCACACTGGGCTCAGTAGCAGCTCTTTCACTTGTTTTATTCAGGGTTGTGCAAACAGCTGTATTCAGCTGAGAAGTTGTCTGATATCTTGGTTTAGCCGGCAGAGTGAGGCAGCTAGATTGTTTTCCCTCCAAGTGGTTTGTACACATCTCGCTCTCCTTATATTTGCATCATCTTTTTCTTCCAATTTAATCTTCTGTCAGGGCAAGTAAAGCATCACCATGGAAGATCCAGGAGGCTGGCTGACCTGCTTCTGGTATCAGTCAGGAATTGCCACAGAATAAAATGTGCCGTATTCAGCTGGCTGGAGCACATCATTGGCGTATCATAGGCATGAGGAAAAGCTACATGGATCTGAAAAGTTCATATCTATATTCCACTGGGACAACCAGTCTAATGTACTGATACAATCGTTTAATCAGGATAATCTAGGAAATAAGTTCAGAAAAAATTAGAAGCACATTTGAAAATAGTAAAACATTTTCTTTAATTTTGATTCGTATTATGACAATGTTTAGGGGACACATGGAAATAAAATTTATCCAACACGAACTACTCAGGTGAAGCACCGTTGCTTAACATCACCAAGTTTTTGCTAAAAGTGTGATTTAGATAATAAGAAATTCTATGTTTACTACTACAAGTCACATTTAAGGCTGATGGTTACATTCATAACAACACTGTTTATATGATAAATAATTTACTGTTGCTTTTGTTGTTATGTTGCTGTAACTCAAGCAGTTGTTAACTAAAATAAAGAGATTAAAATGAATTAAACTTGCTTAATAAGTAGAAATTAGACAATGTAATGAATAAATTCATAATGAAATAATCAGGTCACAAATTTGACCTCTCAGCTGTCCGCTGAAACAAACTGTGAACACTACAAATAAACGCTTTGAAGGCTTGCCTCTGCGTTGACAGAAGCAGGGGAGATAAATGGCAGCACCTGATTATGCATTTCTAAAATAAACCCTTCTCCTGTCCTATTGTTCAAGACAGTGTGTTGCTTCAATTTTCACCAATATTTTCAAAGGACTCACACTGTGTATACAATAATTTCATAATTTTGATCTTGATTACATGCTGTGACTTAAAGATAAATGTGGGCTAATGGAAAAAAAAGAGAGAAAAAAAACCCACCAAGGTAACCAAAACACACAAATAAAATCCCACATGACATTTCTAGTTATTTATTTATCTTTTATAATGATGTAGCAAAATGCTCATCTTGTGTCTAAATGGTTTGAAAGAACCGTGTTTATCTTGAAAATTCTCAGTCCTGTTTTGTATGGCCACAGTTGCAAAGATCAGAAACATTCACTCCAAAAAGCATGGTATTATTTTATAAAGTCATTTTAACATTTATCTATGACATATGTTCTAAAATAAACTTCATTGATATGAATAATACACAAAATAATGACAATATTAATTTGAATGTATTTGTAACTTTTATATAAAAATAAGACCGTAACCCTTAATATTACATTCTTATTGTTTTGTCAGGAGGAAACAAGATGCCACTTTTCATTTATGTGTTAAGGTAGAAATAAGATATTTCTAATACAACATTTTAAAAATAGAATACTCAAAAGTTATGAAATATTCATGCCTTTTCCTGGGGAGAAAGGAAGTCCAAATTGTTATGCCGGACTGTTTCAGAACTACTGCTAATAGTGGGGAAGTGAATTATAAAAATGTCAATGCAGAATATTTAAAGAGGAAAAAGAAAATAAGGCAACAGTAGAAGCAGATCTATTATTGATGATTCTTTTCCCAGGGGCCTTTGAAGCTCCTCAATAATGGGACGTACACGTTATTCCAGGAAGTCTGAGAAATTTCAAGTGAAATACAATACGCTCTGGTTTTTCAATGGAAATCTTTTCCTTAAGCTCAGATATCAACTTACCAAAATGGTTCTAAACATTCTGCTGTGGTAAGTGTTTCAGTTTCTACAACAAAACCAATATCACAAAGTCAGTAAGTGGAAGGCCCTAGTATTTCAATGTCATGATAAAATATACTTTCCTGCAGTTTATCTTCCACCTTTCTAGAAAGTGCCACAGAACCTTTACAGTAGATTCATTTTTTCAGCAAGCCACTCCTTATACTCTGGGGCTACACTATAAATTGATGTAAATTAACACATTTTAAGTAAAATTTGACATACAATATTTCATATATTCTCTTATGACTGGCTAAAATAGACAACATTTTGCATTCCACCATCAGGATGATAACCAAGTCAGAGAGAAAGATATATTCTGTGACTTATCCACCTAAACCCTCGCCTAGGTCAGTGAGTCTTGTATAGGAGGAAGTGATTTTAATATTGAAGTGAAGAGATAAAGACAGAAAAATAGGAAATCGTTGAGCAGGCTATCTCTATCCCAGTCCCTTTCCTGTGCCATGAATAATCATGTACCAATGAATGCAAAAGAAAGATATAACCATCGAATAGTGCAAACCCCGTAGTGAACTCAGGGAGCATAAAGCACAGTATTGCAGAGCAATCCAACCCAGACTGGAACTCAGGCATCCAAGTAGAACACCTCACAGAACAAGAGCCTGGGTTCCATATTATTAATATCGTACTTTTAGACCTTGTGGTTAATATTCATCAAAAATTATGTGTCACATGCAAAAAGCAGAAAACCCAGATGGGCTGTGAAAAGGGATAGTGTTCAGCAGAACCAGTGAACATGTTGCTCAGTTGTTAAAATAACCAGAATAAATTATAAACTAAATATGATAAATACACTATATAAATTATCATACAAAGTATAGCTTGCCAGACCAGCAAGATGGCTCAGTGGGCAAAATTGCTTGCTGCACAAGCCTGATGACCTGAATCTGAACACTGAACCTATAGTGGAAAGAGAAAATCTACTCCCTAAAGCTGTCCTCTGACCTCAATATGCAAGCCAGGGCGCTTACATGCCCATACACACACATTCTCTCTCTCTCTCCCCCTCTCTCTCTCTCTCTCTCTCTCTCTCTCTCTCTACACACTTTGGCTTCTACATGCACACACACACACACACACACATCTTAATAAAATAATAATGACAATAAATGAAAAATTAAAAATAAAAAGTATATTCTCTCATTTCTGAATTGTTAAAAATCATCTGGCTCATCTTAGTTATTTGCATAGTTATATAAATTTCTTCATGTACTTGTTAATTTCTACTAAAAAACCATATTGAAGTTGAAATATCAGTAAATCTGTGGATCATTCTGAGAAGAATATTTGGTTTTATATTTTGTTATAGATTTTTATTGCTGTTTCTTGTTTCTTTCTCTTTTTATTGAGTTTTTGTGTATTTCATGTAATTTTTAGTTTATGTTAAAACAGTCTTTGGACTGGAGAGTTGATTCAGTGCTTAAGAACACTAGCTGCTCTTGCCGAGGACCCAGGCTCAACTCCTAGCACCCAAATGGCTACTATTAACCATCCTGTAACTCCAGTTCCAGGGGATTCAACACCCTCTTCTGACCTCTGCAGGCATTGCACAGCACGGGTACACCTACATACATGCAAGCAATATACTCATACACACAAAATTAAAATAACAGAAAAAAATATCCAAACAAGGTCTCACTGTGTAGTTCAGGCTGGCCTCAGGTTCCTTATACTTCTGCCTCAGTTTCCTGAGTGCTGAGATTACAAGTACACATCATCATACCCAGGTTAAGTTTTCTGTTTTCAGTTTGGTTTGTTTGAGACATAGTCTCATTTAACTCAGACTGTCTTCAAACTCACTCACTATGTAACCAAGAATAACCTTGAACTAGTTCTTTTGCCTCCACATCCCAAGTACCAGGATGACAGGTATGCATCACCATGCCTGGCTTCTAAGATTTTCTTTAATGATTCCTTTTTTGTTTGTTTGGTGTCTTAATTTTTTTTAAATTTTAGATATTATTTTTATTTTATGTGTATGCGTGTATTGCTTGCATGTAGGTAAGTGCACCCGTGCTGTGCAATGCCCACAGAGGTCAGAAAAGGCTGTCAGATTCCCTGGGACTGGAGTTACATACAGTTGTTAGCTGTCTTGTGGGTGCTGGGATTCAAACCAGGGTCTGTTGCAAGAACAACCAGTGTTCTTAACCACTGAACCATCTCTCCAGTCCCAGGTGTCTTAAATTTTTAAATGACTTTATTTATGAGTGAAGGCATAAGTGCCGCAGGACACATATTGAGGTCAAAGGAAAACTTTGGAGAGTTGATCATTTTCTTCTACCAATGTGAGTCTAAGGGGTCAAACTCAATTCTCCAGGCTTGGCAGCAAGTGCCTTTAAATGCTACGCTATCTCACAAGCCTTTAATGAATTTATTTTACCATAAATGTTCTCTGTATTATTTTTGACTGAAATGGAGCATAGGCTATTTTATAGCCATGTTTTATATTACTAAAAGAAAGTAAAATAATAAAAATAAACTTCTCATAATATCCCTATTACTGACTTTTTCTTACTTTTCAGAAATCAAGTGTAAATCAAATGAAAATTTTTAATGTTAAAAATGGAGGTAAGAGCCTGGCATGGTGGCACATGCCTGTAGTCCCAGCACTTGGGAGGCAGAGGCAGGCGGAGCTCTGTGAGTTCAAGGCAACCTGGTCTACATAGTGGGGCTATAGAGAGACCCTGGTTCAAAAAGACA
>NW_008353027.1:499923-505114 GCF_000622305.1 Nannospalax galili
ACTGTTCTGACAGTTTTAGCAAATGTCTCAAGGGAAAAAAATCAAATAGGATAAAACTCTGTATCCAGTAATTTGGTGTTGCAATCCAAATAGTTTATTGGAATCAGATACTGTTAGCATACAAGCTGAAGTACTGACATTTGATTACATCTTTTATGACTGTGAAACTAAACATGACAAGTATTTTTCTCTAGTTTGTTTTTCACATCCAATGTCAGATGAGTAATAAAGTCTTCTATAATATGAACACACATTATTAAATACAATAGTATAGCATAACCAATTATATCTTATATTAAACATGATGCAATTTGTTTTAATTTTATCTTATTAGTTAAATATTAATGGTGGTTTATTTTAAGGTAAGTCTGTTCATATGAAATATCATGTACAACAGAATTATAGATTATATATGAATATGTGTCAAGATAAAGACATTGTAAATATGAGTTCCTGTGCATGTGTTGATGGATATACATTTTAAATAAAATCTAAAATAATATGCAATTTTCCTAGAATGTATATGGCAATTATTAATGGTCCAAGATCTACAATTATACTTTTTTTCCAATTTACATTTTGATTTGTATTGAACTGATTATTCATGCTCAATAATATGGAGCAGTAATAGTACTTTCCTCTATAAAGTATGCTAGCAAAGAAAGCTAAATTTAAATCTACTGTAAAATAGACATTCTATACTACATAATGCTGTACAATTACTTTAAAAATGGTAATACTAATTTGTATGATCATGAAATTACCCAATTGATTTCATGCATTAAATTTTATTTTTATTTATTTTATTTTTTTGGCCTTTTTGAGACAGGGTGTCTCTGTAGCCATAGTTGGTCTGGAACTTGCAGGTCACCCTCAGTCACACAGAGATTCACCTACCTCTGCCTGCCAAGTGCCACCACACCTGGCATTATTTTTAGTTGTTAAGAAATGATTTTGGATGTTTTTATTTTTATTTTATGTGTATGAGTGTTTTGCTTGCACGTATGTAAATGTACCCACGTCAAGTAATGTTCAAAGAGGGCATAGGAGGTGATAAGATCCCCTGGAAGTACAGTTACAGACAGTTGCTAGCCACCATCGAGTGCTGGAAAATAAACCTGGGTCATTTGCAAGAGCAACCAGTGCTGTTAACCACTGAGCCATCTCTCCTTCAACCTCTTATTGCTAATTTTGTCATATGCATTTATTAAAAGGATTTAAATACCTATTATTCATATTTTATGACCAAGTTGTGATATTCTCTTTCAAAAGAGAAGATTCAAGTATTCATGTCAAATTCTCCATGAGTTTCAAGAAACATTGTTGAGCTTCTTTTGGTTTCTATAACATACAATATATTGTATCAAAGGAGATACAGAGAGAAAAACCATTTGTAGTCAATCCAGAATGATTTGCCTTATTAAAAATCACTACAATAAGTAAAAACAATAACTTAGAAGTACAGCAGTTTCTCAAATACTGTAACTTAGGAACAGTTATGTACTTGATTTTGAGAGCTGTCATGACTGATTAAAGAAGATGTTTGTTTGGAATTGGTCAAATTTCACACCATAATTTTGGGATGGATAGACTGAAGTTAATGGTTAAAACAGTGGATAGGGTAACATATGGTGGTATGAGTCTTCACTTCCAACACTCTGAAGGCTAAGTCTGGCAAATGATAAATTCAAGGTCACCCTGAGATACATAGACATAAAGTCTATAGACTCTGACAAAACAGAGTAAATGTCACAGGGTAATTGTAAGCAAATTTTTGCAATATAAATATCATGACTAAAATTTCTAGAAGTGAGCTGTAAAGTTATTTATTGGCTGTTGTGGAAAATCTTGTGACTGATTTTGCCTTTTACCTTACATACCTATCATGCTGGATTGCAGTGCTTCCTGTTTCTTATCAGAGAGAAAACTATGTAAGTTACATGGTTTCCAGGAATCCGAAACTTAGAGAAACAAGCTTATCATGCTAATAGGGCATCTGGCCTGCTAGATTGTAATAGGATACTAGTTTGCCATGCTAATAAGGGATGCCATATACTGTGTTATGATTGGACTATTACCCCTATATAAGCCCGTACTTTCCTGCAATAAAGCAGATCTGTGTCACTGAACCTGGTCTCCTGCATCTGAATGTGGTGACACTGGCAGAGACTCCTCAGCAGCCCTGTCATCTGGACTGGACAACTGATCGGAGGAACTAAGAGAGCAGGAGAACAGCCATAGCCGGAGGAGAGCAGCCACAGCCGGTGACCATAGCTGGCGCCCAAACATGGGGCTGGAACCCTCTCCCCACAGAGCTGTAACACTCTGAGCTGTAACACCTTGGGCTCCCGATGCCCCCTTTCTTGGTGCTCTTCCTGTGGTTGCTCACCCCTTTCGTTTTGTTCTGCTTTTTCTTCTGGCTCTCAATCTTCGGTTGGGTGTGCCACTCCTGTCTTTACTGATCATCTTCTTGAATGGTTCCTGAGTCCCTTTGGGTACGTCTGGCAGGGCGATTGACTTCTGGTATAGGGAATAGTCATCCAGCTGCTGCTGGCCCCCATGCTGCTGCACTGGTTCCTCTCTTCAGGAGTAGGCATATTAGGGTAACAGAAAAGGATGTAACTAAGATCAAGTACTAGCTCTTGCTCTCTGGGTTACAGATTCTTGCTGCTGGGATCCCGAACAATGGGCTTGCATTTTATTCTTGGCCTGGCATAGAGAAGTGAGAGAGGGACACCCACAGTCTGGGCTGTTCTACCCCATTGTGACAGCCATTCTGGCCTCCATTCTGGGGATTCCCCCTGAAGCCCCTGAACAGGACAATCTCTAATTAAAGGAGATAGATGAATATACACAAGAACAGGATGCTGGAGACAGCCTGACCCAGGCATTTCCAGTTAAAACAAAACTAATGGATTCTTGTTCTGATGAAACAATGACTGCTAATGATGACATAAAAAATGAGGAATTGGGGTTTGAGAGCTCCCTTGATGAAAAACAGAAAGTTAAGACAGCCTCTGCACAACCATTATGGGGCAGTGGCTACCCTCTACCATCTTATACTGGCTTTAAGGAAGGTCCCCCCTAGTCCATCTACCCCTCCCTCCCAGAGGAAGACTGGAAGGCCCTCCTGCCTAGAACCCTCTTCTATGATACAATGGGAGATTTTCCACAGTTCTTCCCAGTTACCATCAATCAGGTACAACAGAACCCCAATGTCTGGAATCCATATTCTCATGATACCTTAAGGAAGCTGCATAAGGCAGCAGTTGAGGATGGCATTCACTGCCCCCGGTTTGTCAATTACAATCAGTCATTTGGCCAATACCCCCTATCATTGGCAGAATATCTCCTGTGCCTGCTTACAGGGAGGTGATTTCCTTTTATGGAAAACTGCTTACGAAGATGAATATGAACAACAGGCTGAGCGCAATAGAAATGCCAACGTCCAAAATATTGGAATTGATGCTCTAGTAGGATGCAGCAATTTTGAGACCCACCCCCAAACTCAGGCACAGGGACCTCCCCACTACTTTGAACAAGTACTGCTTTGAGGGCTTCATGCTTTTTGAAGTATGCTGACTCGCGATGATACCAAATGTGCTGGATAGCTTTAGTGTCAACTTGACACACCTTGGTTGAGGGAGCCTCAGTTGGGGAATTTCCTTTATTGGACTGGCCTGTGGCCATATCTGAGGGGCATCTTCTTGATGTGTGATGTGGGAGGAACCAGCCAACTGTGGGAGGTAGCACCCCTGGGCAGGTGGGCCTGTGTTACAATAGAAAGCAGGCTGAGCAGGGGCCAAGGGAGCAAGAAAGTAAACAGCGTTCCTCCATGGCCTGTCTTCCAGCTGCATCCAGGTTTCTGACCTGAGTTCCTACCTTGGGCTCCCTGATGAACTGTGTCCTGGGAGATGTAAGCTGAATAAACCCTTTCCTCCCCAAGTTGGTAGTGGTCAGATTGTTTTGTTACAGCAATGAAGAAACAAACCAGGACACCAAATTAACCAAATTGATGCAAACACCAGGCGAGTCTTTCTCTGATTTTGTTGAGAGATGCCAACAAAGTATAAATAGAAAGATCAATCATCACGGAGCTGCTGATGCCTTGCTCAAGGATCTTGTATATGAAGGCTGCTCTACAGAGTGTCGCCTTCCCATAGGACCTGTTAGACACAAGGATGTCTCTGAATGAATTCTGGCCTGCTGAGATGTGGGGACTGCTCGGGTCCATGCTGTGGCCCCTGCTGAGGCATTGGCTGCTCATCAGCCACAGGCCAAGATGGACATATGCAAATGTTGGGACTGCAGGGGACAGGGCCATTGGTCACATACCTGTCCTAATAAGATTATGAAAGAGGTCAAAAGGAACCAGTTTCCCATTCAAAATGCCCAAGATTCCACAAAGGCTTTCATTGGGCAAGAGAATGCAGGTCTAAGTTGGATGCAGACGGTAAACCCATACAAAAGATGTCTTTGAAAAGGCAACAGCATGCCTCTCAGCCCCACCCCAAAGAGAGGAAGTAAGGAAATACACCCTCCACCTCCAATGGATGATACATATTGATTTGCATAAGCCTAGGATGCAACTTTCCCTAGATGGCCATAACTTTAAAGGTCTAATTGATACAGGGGCCAATATTACTGTAATCAGACAAGAGGAAGCATTGTCTCATTGTCACTGCAAACCTGGACCCCCTATACAAGGGGTTGAGGGTTTACAGTACACCCAACAGGTACAACGTCCAGTCATCTGGACTGATCTGAGTGGCAACACAGGAGCTGTTAGGCTGCTCTTAGCCACGGGGCTTCCCCATAATTTGCGGGGGTGAGATATCCTTCATGACATGGAAGCTGTTTTAACTATAGATAACAAAGCCTTTTATGATGACTGCATTGTAGGCAAGTGGTTAGGCAATAGCCCCCCACCCTCAGCCCCAATTCTAATGGCCATTGCTCCACTGCCCAAGCCACCCCCCAATCAAACTAATGTGGGACATTAAAGCTCACATATGGGTGGAGCAGTGGCCTCTTCCTTTACATAAATTAATTCATTGATCTCTTTGGTCCAGGAACAATTATCCTTGGGTCATATCGAGCCCTCCCTTAGTCCTAAAAAAATCAAGAAAATGGAGACTTTTTTTTTTTAATTATTTAATAACCACATGATTAGAAGCATTTCATTACAGCA
>NW_008353027.1:509869-527982 GCF_000622305.1 Nannospalax galili
ATTTTTTGATGTAGGCACTTAGAGCTATAAACTTTCCTCTAAGAACGGCTTTCAGCGTGTCCCAGAGGTTTTGTTGTGTTGTATTGTCCTTTTCATTTAATTCCAGGAATACTTTTATTTCTTTCTTAATTTCTCTTTTGACCCATTCATCATTCAGGAGTGTGTTGTTTAATTTCCAAGCGTTCGTGTGGTGATTTGGGCTTCTTTGGGTGTTGATTGTAAGCTTTATTGCACTGTGGTCTGATAGAACACATGGAATTATTTCAATCTTTTTGTATTTGCTGAGTTTTGTTTTCACAATGATCAATTCTCACTTGTCCCAAGCATTTGTAAATAGAATGCAGCCAAATTTGCCCATCCAAGCACTAGCTATTCCTATTAAAAACACCCCTTTGGGAGTACTCTGGCAGACCCAGGGCCTCCTGATATGGGTCTACTCTTCATGGAATCAACTTCACAAGGTCACCCTGGCTATTGAGGCATGGGCTATGCTAGGCCTTAAACTTGTCCACACCTCCTGCCTTCTGTATGGCAGTGAATCCGAATTGTTTGTTCTTCCCATCCACTTTACATGCTCCAGTCTTTGTTCCTTGACAACCCTGGCTTCCAAACTCTCCTACTAATCTATCAGGGGAAATATGACAATCAATATCCTAAACATAAACTCCTTCAAGGAATAAGACAGTTTCCCCTGTCCCTATTTCCCCAGGCATTCCCAAAGCGTAAAGCTCTTACTAAGGCTCCTCTAATCTTTACTGATTCTAGTACATGCAAATTTGGTTATGTAATTTACCAGGAAGTACAACTGTCCTCTCATAAGGTTTTCCCTTTCCAGGTATCTGTACTACTCGGGGAGCTCTCAGCCATGTTACAGGTATTTTAGGATCTCCCTACAACTCCTTGTAATATTTTTTCTGACAGTGCTTATGCAGTTCAGACTCTACAATATCTGGCCTTTGCAGTTTCCTGGCCCTGCCAGTTTCCCTTGATTTGTGGCTCTCCTCATTACAACTATTACTTGAGCACCACTCTGCCCCTTGGTATATTCAACACTTGCGCTCTCATACCAATCTTCCAGGGCTTCTGGCAGAGGGCAACGCCACCATTGACAAACTGGGCCTGAGCACCACCCTAGACTCACCATAAATCAACAAGCTAGAGACTTACACACGCATTTTCATCTTTGTCCCCAAGCTATACATAGGCCTCTACTCACTCTACCAATTCAGAACTGCAAACATTTGGTCTGTGCCTTCTCCTCTTGTGCCACTCTTCTACCTCTGGGACCATTGTAACCTGCAGGAACTCTCCCTAGAGGCCTTGGCACCAAAAAGATATGGCAAATGGATGTCATTCATTTTTCTAAATATGCATGGTCCTTATGGGAATTCCTTGGCAAATAAAAACAGATAATGGTCCTTGTTATGTTCCTGCTACCTTCAGCCATTTTTGCTCTGACTGCAATATTAGGCATATAACTGGTATCCCTTACAATCCTCAGGGTCAAGGGATTGTTGAACCTTCCCACCAAACACTCATTAAACAAATACAGAAAACAGGGGAAGATAATGATAAAGGACCCTGCTATAAGGACCCCAATTTTGTTCTAAAACAAGCTCTATTTGTATTAAATTTTCTAAAATTTGACTTCAATGGCCTCCCACCAGCAATAAAGCATTTGGGGTGTTCACTCAGCCCACTCCTGCCCCCATGGTGAGATGGAGGGACCCTCTCAGAAGTGAATGGAAAGGTCCACACCTATTATTAACACAAGGGCAAGGCTATGCTTATGTTTTTCCAGATAATCTTCCAGGCCCCATCTGGATCCCAGCCTGGAACATCAGAATTGGCTGCAATGGAAAACCTCCCTCCACAACCACCGACCCCAGAGATGGCAGCCCTGACCTTGGAAGAAGCAGCACTCCTGTCAACCACTGATAGACTGACCTGGCGTTGCAGACCACAAAAGCAACAGGCTCCAACGGTACACCCGATAACCTGGGGTGACCTTAAGTATCTCACTTCACAAGAAAAAACTATAGCAAATTAAAACCCTCAAACCAGAGGGAATCCCCGTCTATGATCCTTATTATGTGTGCCATTATTACTGCTAACTACTGACTTTTGGACCCTATGTTGTTAAGGGTCTTGATAATTTTGTTAAAACTCGTATTTCTCTGGTTCAGTTAGCTTTTGCCCCACCTCCAGATCTTGCAAGGCATGTCTCTGCACATAAGGACCCACTGTTCCTTGCCCTTACCAAACTATAATAATAGAGATATGAAAAATAGGTTTGAGCATAGTGCTTGCTTCCTTCTATCACAGATGACTGCTTCTTTGTTACCATATGAAGGAATAAGTCCAGTATCATGTCCATCTGCTGGTCATTCATTTTCCTGAGTATTGCATGTATAATATTTTACCTTTGATGGTATTGAATTGTGTTAAGTTTGACCCAAAATTTGTTTCAAATGATGTCTAATTGTCACATTTTTCCATCCTTATCTTACTTGACGTATTTGTTGTGTGAACATTTGTAACCACAATCTCCTTTAGGAATGCCTGTCTTACATTTTTTCCTTAAAAATCCCTTGTGTAGACATTGAAATATTGAACTTTCTCTTTGGGTTTTGTTTTGATTTTCTGTCTGTGTTGCCTGTCAATGTCTAACCTTCACACACACACTCCTTTTGTACATTCTGCTTTTGGTGCAAACCACTTTTCATTTTATGTCTAGTCATTAAATGATTAATTCCACATACATGTGGTGGCAATACTAGTGAAACACTCATTTCAATGTCAATAATTTTGCAAGTTGGAAATTGTAACCTGCATCACCATGTTCAGTGGTCATTTATAAAATTTCACTTTTATCAACCTCTTGATAGCATTTGACAGTTACCTAGAACTTTATCCTGAATTTTATGTATCACATTATATGATTTTGTTATTGGTGAAGAGGAGTGGTTCCTCCCACATTCCTCTGATACCAACTACAAGGGTCTTCCTTCTTGTGCTTTGGAAGAATAATTCACACTGGAGTGCTAGTCGCGTGGTCAAGTCATCAAAGTTTATTTCAGCAGCAGATGAGAAAGGGAAAGCCCAAAATAAGTACAGAGGGGAGGGCTGACTGAATTCAGCAGGCATACCAAAGGGCAGCCTCTGGTATCTGGACTCTGTTTTGGTTTCTGTTTCTCTTCTCTTGACCTGCTCCTACGGTAGTCTAGGGTGGTCTTCTTCACAGAGTAGGCACAGGCTTTCTTAGAAGCTATTACACACAAGGCTTTTACAAATAGATGTGTTAGATGCAAGAATCTGAATAAAGGAATCACTACCCATTCAT
Organism: Nannospalax galili; assembly: GCF_000622305.1. NCBI lineage: Eukaryota > Metazoa > Chordata > Mammalia > Rodentia > Spalacidae > Nannospalax > Nannospalax galili. The sequence goes on from NW_008353027.1 coordinate 513,213, forward strand.
TTGAGTTTACAGGAAGAGGGGCAAGATGGCTCCTGGGGGTTGGGGTGGAGTGGGGTCCATGGAACCCATCAAGAGCCAGCTCCATATCAGCTTTGTTTTCCCCAGTGCCTCTTATCTGGTCAGTTTGGCTATTTATACCCAGGTGCAAGACTTCCTTTTTATTTTCCCTGATGTTTTCAACCTCTGTTTCAGTGCTAGCCTATCTTTTCATCACTGAGGTACTGTACACCTGTGGTCTCACACAGGCAATCCTTTGCAAATGTATGTCGCACAGTTGAGTACAACAGGAAATCATGGGTGAAAAACCCATGTTTGTAAGAGCCCTGTTCCCCTCAAAGTCAGAATATGAGGGAAAGGAATCTTCTCAAGGGACTGAAGAATCTGATAGTTCACCTAGTTTGTAACTTTGTCTTTTTTCCTGAACAAATTGTGAACAAGGAAATGCACATGAAAAGGGCCTATTCATTTCACATATTCCTCTTAAATGCTAAGTCAGAGCATTATGTAAAGTAGTTCTTTGAACTTGTTAAGGAAGAAGACACATCACCTGAGCTCCTAATTGATTGCCTTTTGTTTGTGCTATTTGTGTCGGAAGCAAACCTGTTCTTATTTTATGGAATGGAGGCTTGAACGTGTGTTTGAGGGGCATCCTATAACGTTCCCTCAATTACTTACCTGTAGGAATCTATAAGGCAGAATGGGTGTGAGTACGTAGGTGTTTACTATCTAGCCCTTCCTGAACCTCTAACAATTGCACACAATGGAAACTCATACAGTGAGGAACCTGGGTGTATCAACCACAGAGTCCTTTTCACTTCAGTGTATTATATATATTATGTGAATGACTCATTTCATGGTGTTCATGAAGATGACAAATTAACTGAGTACCTAGGACCTTGCCACTTAAGCACTGTATACAACAAAATGTAAATGGAAGGAATGTCTCTGTGTATCACACCATGCTTTTACCTGCTAAGTAAGAAAGTACTGTAAGGGAGGTTTTTCAAGGCGTTATGGAAGATGACATATCACAGACTTCTTTGCTGTCTTTTCTTTGAAAACAGTACTGTTCTTTCCTTTAGGCAATAAACTTGTTCTTCAGATTTATGGAAGAGAATTGTAACATCCAACTTGTTACAGCTGTATCCTCACTGTGTTCCTGAATCACATTCATTTTGGGGTGTATTCAGAGTATGAATCTCAGTTACTAGGTGTTGTGCTTTGAGTCATTCATGATGTCTCTCAAAGAATTTTGTACATGGGAATTCATGTGGTGAAGTCCATGTGAATCACAGCATCATGCACACTGCAAAGACTTTTATGAGGACTCTTTCCAAGGTGTTAAAGAACATGACACACCAACTGAGTTCCTAACTTATCACTGTTCCTCCTCAAGGAATCATAAATAAGGAAATGCTAGGGGTATTCCATGTTCGTTTTAGAATGGTTTGTAGAGTTGAACTTTCAAGATGTTAAGGAAGATGACACTTCATCTGAATCATTGCCTCGTGTTTATAGACTGGTTCTTTTCATTGGGCAATAAACTTTTTATCTGAGGATAAGCTCTGAATGTGTTTTAGCTATATCCTTAGGTGGTGCCTGAATTACATTCCTTCTAGAGTCTGTCAAGGAGAAGGGGTGCCTGTGTTCTTCAGTGTTGACTTTTGAGTCATTCATGAATGTTTTTTAGTTGTTGTGCTAATAGCACCAAAAATTCATTAGGAGCAACAAAGGTATGAAGATTATCCCATTATTCAAACACCTATAATCGAGGATTACTTAATTGATGAAATCTATTTGTGGGTTGTGTGTGTGTGATATTCTAGGTCAGTAGGGATCAGAAAGGGCAAAGGGCAAAAATTCTGTGATAAGAGAATGACTTTTACTTCCCCGTTTCATGGTAAATATACTGCTTTAATCAAAGAGCAAGCCCCTTGTTTGGGATCATAATTCCAGAAGACTTACAAAAGAATAGGTTCTCAGCAATTTGGGTTCACTCTTGGTTTAAAATGGATGCTAAGAGTCAGACTGCTTTTATTCAGGCATAACTGTAATATGACATTGCATAGTGAAATGCCACCAAAATGACTTGAGTCAAGTAGTTTAACACATTTTAAAATATTAAATTTCTGCATAATAACAAATTTGTTTAAGAGAAAATAAAGAATGTATCACCCTCCATTCAATATAGAATAAAAAACTAATGCAGATAATTATGGATCCTAAGATAAATAGACCCATTAAAGGTTTTCAGGTTTTTAGAGCCTTTCTGATGATAACATCAGAATCATGGTAGATAAGTCAAAAAGAAAAATTTATGAACTTCTCTCCAGAGGTCTTTAGTATATATAGTATATATTAACATTGATTCTGATAGATAAATTCAAGTGAACCAGAATATAAACTATTTTCATTAGATTAGCTAAAAACAATTTATTCTGCTGAATAAAATACTATAAAATACTCTGTTGTTGTTCCATCACAGACCACCTATTGTTTTTAGATATGCAGTTATACACCTTATGACATAAAGATTGTGCATTGTACAATAATACATTTCCTAAGGGACAATTCTAATCCGTGTTGTTCTAATACTAAGATTTTTGTTTATCATTGGATGCTATAGATTTTTTAACAATATTACCTATAGTATTGTGTATTAGTCAAGGTTCTCTAAAGAAACGAAATGGAGAAAATGAATAATTAATTAATTAATTAATTAATTTAATTATTTATTAGATTAGCTTACAGGATAGGGTCCAAGAATTCCAACAATGGCTTCAACAAAATAGAGAGAATGAGAATCTGATAGTTGCTCAGTTCATGAAGGTAGATGTCTCAGCAGTCCCAATCTGGTGCTGAAGGCCTGATGGAATCCTGGAGATCTGCTAGTCTTCAGTCTGCATTGGAATCCAAAGAAGTTGGTCACAGCAGCAAGATGAATTCCCAAGTGAGAGAGAAGGCAAGTGGCTAAGAGCTCCCTTCTGCTCCCATTTATACAGGCTCCAATCAGAATGAAATGTCCACATTTAGGGTGGGTCTTTCAGCTTCAAACGATCCAGTCAGGAAGGTCTCTCTCAGTTCAGTTAATCCCAGATACAGTTATGTTGACACCTAGTATTGACCATCATATGTGCTGCTGCTTTAGAATTTCTAACATGTGCTTAGGTAATACAGTGGGTTCTTTTAGTAAGTCAGATACCCAAGATCATGACTTACATACCATGAAGCTTTAGGAACAATTTCTAAGGCAAAATTTAATCCAAGGCAAACTTGAAATGTTTATTAGCCCCAGATGTATTACCTTTCCACACTTCAATGGCCTTCAGATGCATATATTACATGTGAAATTCATGCAGCAGGGCAACCTGTCATGATATTTCCACAGTGAGAGAGAGTATGGTTGTGAAGATTGATATTCTAATAGGAAGTCCATGGCTAGGAAGCAATGTCCTCCACATGCACATTTTTCTTTCTTTCTTATATACAATATATACTTTTGTATCTATATATATTTAATATTTTATTTACTTTTATGTGTATGAGTGTATTGTCAGCATGCATTGTCCATGGAGGTCAGAAGAAGGTGTCAGAATACCTTGAACTGAAGTTAAAAGATGATTATTAACCACCATGTGGGTACTGGGCTTTGAACCTGACCCTCTGCAAGAGCAGCCAGTGCCCTTAATCACTGAGCCATCTCTCCAGCTCCATATATATATATGTGTGTGTATATATGTATTTTTTGTGCATTTCACACAATAGAGCTTAAACAAATTCAGATCCCCCCTTCCATCAGCACCCCTTCATATAGAACTTCATATAGAACATATAGAAATGGGCAATTTTTCTTTTCTTTTTCTTTATGAACAATTCTAGAAAGCCAAGCATGTCTAGAAACAATCAGTCCTTAGATGAGTTATTTTTCACTGACAAATACTATCAGTGCATTTTCTAGAAGTTCTGTGTCATTACCAGTATATCAGGCTATTTTAGTGTCATTAACTTTAAAAAAATTATTTATTATTTTTATTTTATGTGTATGCATGTTATTCATGCGTGTAATTAAGTGCACCTGTGTGGTACAATGCCCATGGAAGACAGAAGAGGCTGTCGGATCCCCTGGAACTGGAGTTACGGACAATTGTTACCTGCCATATGGGTGCTGGGATTCGAACCTGGGTCTTCTGCAAGAACAGTCAGTGTTCTTAACAGCTGAGCCATCTCACCAGCCCTAGCCATATCTTTTTTTAATTATAAAAGGATTCATAGAATACGAAAATCTGAAAAGACTCAAAAGTTTTCAGGATAGGGGAGCTAATACCTATTTAAGTGCCTATAAATCAAACAAGAAGTGAATGAGGTTTAGAGAGTTTTATTGATTCATAGAAACTTAGTCAACTTCAAATTCATCTCCCCTCTGTGGCATCTTGATTTGAGCAAACAAGTTAAATTCAAGGCACATTATATATAGCTGTTCATTTGGAAAATTTCACGGTTTTTGGAGAAGCTTTTTGCATTAACAAAATTTTAATAACTCCTAGAAGCTGCTTCTTTTTTTCCTATTGTGACTAATGACCCATCACTTTGATTCCTTATTTCAGGACCAGGCCACCTTTTCTGTTTTCTGCTATAGTATAATTGACAGTTACATCACATAAAATGCACAATCTCACACTAAGTGGATTGCATGATGCTGTATCAAACAGATGATCTTAGAAGACTTGAAAAACATTATTTTAAAATGGAGAACTGAACATAATACATTTGTTAAAATGTTCTCAAAGAATTCATAAAAGAGTGAATAAGCTAACACCATCAAATGACATCTACCAAAGTAGCCATCTTTTAGGACTTTATTTTTGTTTAACTGAAATAATATCAGAAAAAAAAGAAGGGAAGATTAGATTTTTGGAGGAATGATCCTGGGAGCTGGGATACTAACTTTGAAAGACAATTAGCATAGCAGTTTCTAAAGAGCTTTCAAAATCTGCCCTTGTAGAGGTTGCTGTGATGCAGCAATCTCTGAGTAAACATAATGAAGTCATGTGCCAGTCAAAGGCAGGAATAATGACAGCATAAAGAGTCACATGTTATACTCAATATGATTTTGAAATATGATTATCTACTTAACTGAGGTCTCCTCAGTGACATAAAACAAAGAATAAATGAAATTAAGTTGTGTCTATAGGTGTTAGAATTACTGAGAAAGAATCGAAAGTATTTTTAAAAAAGAGAGATCCTCAGGTGAAAATTAAACAGAAATGAAACAATCACAGAAAAACTAAAAGCAAGACAGAGAAGACATAGGGGACAAGAGAAAAACTTGAAAACAGATCAATAAGTTTCTTCAGGCTAACAAGAAATAATGACAGACAGAAATTCATTTACCAACAGGGTCTCAGCCAAGTTTTTGTGATGAGTATTGGAGAAAAATTCCCTATGCTTCAGTTAGAGGTGGAAATGAATAGCCATTATGAAATCCAACTGAGCATTCATCTCAAGATAGAGATAAAACTTAAGATGACTAAACTCTCAGGATTTGTTGAATAATGCCAATGACTCAGTGGAGTAGAGAGATGGGGGCAAAAAGACAACTTTAAAAGGACAGGGTACCACCCTAACCTCCCTCTTCTACCCTGGGCCTGCAAGAGCCACTACAGGCCTCTTTCCTACCAGCAGGCCTCCACACCCTCCAAGCCTTGGCTCACCCAGCCTCATTCACCCTCCCATCTCCCTCGTTGGTCTCTCCTCCTAATTTGGGTCCTGTTCCATTCTTTGTTTTGGGGGCCCAGACACCTGGGGAACCAATACTGCTTCCTGAACCTTTTCATCCAGACCAATATAGTGCCTTCTCTAGGCCCCAGGAGCACTGCTTTTGGGCCTGGTCCCACCCTCACCACCCTCTGATTCCCTGTGCCTGCATCACCCAGTAGCCTCTTTCTGGGACTCCTGGGGCTGACCTTTCCTCTTCCTGATCCATTGCCTCCAGACCAATACAGCTCCTCAGTGCAGTCCCCAGGAGTCCTTGGGGCCTCTTCCTGCCTCATCTGCCTTTGCATCTCTGGGTGGCATGGCCACCAGCTGCCCTAGACCAGCATCTTTCATGGGCCAGGCTCCCAGGCCAGTCCAAGCCCCAAAGTCTTGAGGCCAAAATCATTCCTGGAGGGATCCAGACCTTAGGAGAAAGGCTGAAAGCATGTGATCCTCATCTGAATTGGGCCTCTGTGGTAACTCCAGAAGACAAAAGCAATCCAGCCACTCCAATATAAAATCAAAAAAGAGAACTGGAAGCTTAGGCGAACCATCTTTTCATACCAAAAAAGTAAACCACAAAGACAAATGAACAAAAAGAACAAAAAGGCAAACAAAAAGAAACAGACCTAAACTTGAAGGCCTGAGTCTCACATAAGAGTCAGAAACTACAAAAGAAATTCACATGTCAAAATCACAGAGAAAAAATAATAACATGAAAAACCAAAATAACATATCCCTACCAAACACCAATAGTCCTCTAGAGGAGTACAATGAGAACCCACTAGAGATAATGGACATGGAACTCAAAAGAACAATTATAAACATGATAAAAGAATACATTGAATTTAAAGAACACACAAAAAAAGAAATCAGAGAACTGAAGGAAAATAGGGATAAACTGAATGAATTCAGAAATGAGTTAGAAATATTGAAGAATTCTGTGATGGCTAATTCAGAGTGTCAATTTGATTGGATCTGGGATTAACTGAAATGAAAGAGATCTTCTTTATTGGATCATCTAAAGCTGGAAGACACACCCTAAATGTGGGTGTTCCTTTCTGATGGCAGCCGGTATAAAAGGCAAAGGCAGAGGAGAATGCCAGGCTTCTTGCTGCTTGCCTTCTCTCTTGCTGGTGAGTTCATCTTGCTGCTGTAGATGAAGACTAGCTGATCTTTTGGAATTCATCATACCTTCAGTGCCAGATTGGGACTACTGAAACATCCAGTCTTGTCGACTGAGTGAATACGGATTCTCAGCCTCTCCAGTGTGGTGCAACCATTGTTGGACTACTTGGACTCTATCCTATGAGCTAAGGTGATAAATTGTTATACATGTATATTCATTCTACCAGTTCTGTTACTTTGGAGAACCCTGACTAATACAGATTGTGGTACCAGGAGTGGTTCTAGAGAAACAGAACTGAAAGGATGAATTTCTTCAATGGGCTTCTTGGTATTTGGAGCAGGCTCTCCAAGTCAGAGTCTTCAGAAAGCATGGAGAGCACTGAAAATCCATGGTGTAGACTATTTGAAACAATTATGGAGATAGACATTTGAATCTCCTAACTCACCTCTGTGAAGAGCAAGAAATTTAGTGACTCTATACATAAAACATTGGATGATTTATGGAAAAACAAGAAAAATAATGATGCTGGATGGTTACTTCTTGCATCTCTGGATAAAGTAATGAAGATAAACAATTGCCTTAATGATAAAATTGACAAGCTCCATATTCGAATCAACAGTTAAAATGTTTCCAAGTGTGCCCTGGAAGAGAATCTTCTCTCCAGCAGCCAGAGAGTTAAAGCTGCACAAAATCAAGCTGGAGCCCTTATTATACATTTGGCTGACCTACAAAGCAAATTTAATTCACAGCCTCGAAGGGTGTCAGCAGTAAAGGTGAGGGCATTGGTAGGAAAAGACTGGAATCCTGACACTTGGGATGGAGATGTGTGGGAGAAGACTGAGGAGGCTGAGGATTTAGAATTCTCAGACTCTGAGGAATTTGATTCACCTGATGAATTAATCTCCCCATCCTCAGCAGACCCATCCTCCCCACCCTTCCCTGAGGTAACTAATCCCATTGACGAAGCTAATCTCATTCAGCAAGAGGAAGCTGATGTCCCTCAGGGCCCAGTTATTGTTTCCTCTAGACATATAACCAGACTCAAAGTTAAGCAGGGCCCTAGAAGAGAGATAGAAAATGTGGTCCATGAGGAGGTGCACTACACCACTAAAGTGAACTTGCTAATTCTTTCAAGCAGAAGTCTAATGAATATGTCTAGGAATGGATTTTAAGGGCACTGGATAATGGTGGAAGGAACATAAAATTGGATCAGGCCGAGTTTATTGACATGGGTCCCCTGACTGGAGATTCTAGATTTAATATGGAAGCTCGTGCAGTTAAAAAGGGTGTTAAAAGTTTATTTGATTGGTTGGATGAGGTATTTATCAAATGGCCTACTCACAGAGAGCTGGAGATACCTGATATCCCTTGGCTTAGTGTTGATGAAGGGATTTGTAAGGCTCAGGCAAATTGCCATGCTCGAGTGGATTTGCAGTGCAAAACCAAATCCTCCACAAGGGGAGGGCCCAGAGGACATGCCTTTACTGATTTTATAAGATGGAAACTACTGAGAGAGACACCAGGATGTTTGAAGAGCTTTGTTTTTGCTCTTTTCCTTATGCCAGATCTTACAGTTGGAGATGCTGCTTCTCAACTGCATAAATTAAATGTAAAAATTATAGGTGTAACAGGACCTTAGAGTAGGGGTCAGGTGGCAGTATTGAATTACCAAAGACAAGGTGAGCATACTTACCGTAATGGGCGGCAAAGGCAAAACAATACCTACAATGGCATGACCCAAATGGACCTGTGGTACTGCCTAATCAATCATGGTGCTTCTGGGGACCAAATACACAAGAAACCTACTAAGTTTTTATTTGATCTGTATAAGCAGAAAAGCTCTAGGACGAATGACTGGAAGTCACTATTGGATCGTAGTAATAGAGAATCCCGCTCAGTCAACCAATTTCCAGACTTGAGACAGTTTACAGACCCAGAACTTCTTGAATGAAGGGAAGGCTGGATGGCCTTGAGGAAGGACTTTGTCACAGTACAAAAGAGTTGTGCTGTTCACCTCTCACGCATCCTTCCCCAGAGGGACCTGTGGCCTTTGACTAGAGTAACTGTACATTGGGGGAAAGGAAATAATCAAACATTCCGCAGCCAATTGGATGCTGATTCTGAGTTGACACTGATTCCGGGAGATCCTAAAAAGCATTGTGGCCCTCCAGTTAAAGTAGGGGCTTATGGAGGTCAGGTGATAAATGGAGTTTTGGTTGAAGTCCAACTGACACTGGGTCCAGTGGGTTCCTGAACTCATCCTGTGGTTATTTCCCCAGTACCTCCTGACCTATGGAGTGAGGGCTATTATGGTTCAAAAGGCCAAATGGAAACCACTGGAATTGCCTATGCCATGGAAAATAGTGAATCAAAAACAGTATTGCAACAGTGTTCAATCCCTGGAGGGATTGAAGAAATTATTGTTACCATCAAGAATTTGAAATTGCAGGGGTGGTGATTCCCACTTCATCTCCCTTTAACTCTCCTATTTGGCCTGTGCAGAAGACAGATGGGTCATGGAGAATGGCAGTTGACTATCAAAAACTTAATCAAGTACTGACTCCAATTGCGGCTGCTGCACCAGATGTGGTTTCCTTACTCAAGCAGACTAATACATCTCCTGGTACCTGGTATGCAGCTATTGATTTGGCAAATGCTTTCTTCTTGATACCAGTTCATAAGGACCACCAGAAGCAATTTTCTTTCAGCTGGCAAGGCCAACATTATACTTTTACTGTCCTACCTAAAGGGTATATTAACTATCCAGCATTGTGCCATATAACATTACACTTTTACTGTCCTACCTAAAGGGTATATTAACTATCCAGCATTGTGCCATAACTTGGTTCAAAAGGATCTTGATCACCTGACTTCAACAAAATATCACACTGGTCCACTATATTGATGATGTTATGCTGATTGGATCCAGTGAACAGGAAGTAGCAGACAGTCTGGACTTGTTGGTAAAGCATAGGTGCATGAGAGGATGGGAAATAAATCCAACAAATTTCAAGGACCTTCTATCTCAGTGAAACTTCTAGTACTTCAGTAGTGTGGAGCCTGAAGATACATTCCTTCTAAGGTGAAGTATAAGTTGCTGCATTTGGTCCCTCCCTCCACCAAGAAAGAAGCACAAAGCTTGGTGGGCCTGTTTGGATTCTGGAGGCAGCACATTCCTCATTTGGGTGTGTTACTACCACCTATATATCAAGTAAATCAGAAGGCAGCTACCTTTGAGTGGGGCCTAGAACAGGAAAGGGCCCTTCAACAGGTCCAGGCTGCTGTACAAGCTGCTCTGTCCCTTGGGCCATATGATCCAGCAGACCCAATGGTGCTTGAGGTATCAGTGGCAGAAAAGGATGCTGTTTGGAGTCTCTGGCATGCCCCTGTAGGGGAATCACAGCAGAGGCCATTCGGATTTTGGAGTGAGGATTTGCCTTCATCTGTGGACAACTATTCTCCCTTTGAGAGATAGCACTTAGCCTGCTATTGGGCCATAGCAGAAACTGAACATTTGACAATGGGCCACCAAGTCACCATGCAACCAGAGCTGCCTATCATGAGCTGGGTGTTATCTGACCCCCCAAGCCATAAAGTAGGCCATGCACAGCAACAATCCATTGTCAAATGGAAGTGGTAAATAAATGATCAGGCTCAAGCAGACCCAGAGGGCACAAGCAAGTTACATGAAGAAGTTGTCCAAATGCCTATGGGTCCTGCTTCTGTTATGATGCCTTCTGTTCTTAAACATGCACCTATGGCTTCATGGGGTGCGCCCTATGATCAGTTGACTGAGGAAGAGAAGACTAGGGCTTGGTTTACAGAGGGTTCTGCATGCTATGCAGGCACTACTCAGAAGTGGACAGCTGCAGCATTACAGCTAATTCTGGAACAACCCTGAAGGACACTGGGGAAGGAAATTCTTCACAGTGGGCAGAACTTCGGGCAGTGCACATGGTCATGCATTTTGCTTGGAAGGAGAAATGGACAGAAGTGCAATTATATACTGATTCATGGCCTGTAGCCAATGGTTTGGTTGGATGGTCAGGGACTTGGAAGGAGCATGATTGGAAAATTGGCAAGAAAGACACACCCTAAATGTTAACCTTCTGATGGTAGCCGGTATAAAAGGCCAAGGTAGAGGAGAATGCCAGGCTTCTTGCTGCTTGCCTACTCTCTTGATGATCAGTTCCTCTTGCTGCTGTAGACTGAAGAATAGCTGATCTTTTGGAATTCGTCAGAAATTCAGTGCCAGATTGGGACTATTATCCTATGAGCTAAGCCAATAAATCTCTCTCTATATATACTCATTCTACCGGTTCTGTTTCTTTGGAGAACCATGACTAATACAAATACTCAGACTGAAATGAAGAAGGAAGTGAAAGAGTAAGCCAATTAGAAATGACAGGTGAAAGCCTCACCAATAGGATGAAAGAAATGGAAAACAGAGTATCAAGACTGAAATATAAAGGGGACAAATTGGACCACTCAAGCCAAGATTATGAAAAAATTAAGAAATCACAAGAATGGAATATGCAGGAATTGTGTGACACCATAAAAAGACCAACCTTATGAATCATAGGCATGCAGGAAGGAGAAGAATCCTAAGATAATGGCATGGACCAGATCTTCAAAAGAATTATGTAAGAAATTTTCCCAAAAGTAAAGACGTGCTGATAAAAATACAAGAATAATATAGAACACCAAACAGAGAGGACAAGGAAAGAAACTCTCCATAGCACATCATAGTAAAAACACTACACATACAAAACAAAGAGATGATTCTGAAAGCTACAAAAGAAAAACAACAAGTCACAGATAAAGGAAAACCCTTTAGAATTACAGCTGACTTTTCAGTGCAAACTATGAAAGCCAGAAGATCCTGGACCAAAGTATTCACAGTTTTAAATGACCACAGAGGCCAACCCAGATTACTATACCCAGCCAAAATGTCTATTATCTTCAAAGGGGAAAGAAATATCTTCCATGACATCAATAGCCTAAGGAATTCATGTCCATAAAACCAGCACTTCAGAGAGTTCTGGAAGCAATACAAACAGCTGAAGAAAGGAATGACTATACCCAAGGGATTGCAGAAAGAAATCCAATGAAGGTATAACTGTGGAAAAGTACAGGTATATCAAGACTGTAAACAAATATAAAAATGACAGGATTCAATACTCATCTTTCATTAATAACTTTAAATATTAATGGACTGAATTCCCTAGTCAAAAGACAGAGACTATGTGAATGGATTAAGAAACAAAACCTTTCTTTTGCTGTCTGCAAGAAACTCACCTCACTTTCAAGGACAGAAACTATCTCAAAGTGAAAGGATAGAAAAAAATATACCAAGAAAATGGCACTAGAAAAAAGCAGGCATAGCAATTCTAATATCTGGCAAAATAGACTTTAAACTAAAACTAATCAGAAGAGACAAAGATGGCCACTTCATTTTCATCAAAGGTACAATGAATCAAGAAGATATTACAATCATGAACATATATTCACCAAACTCTGGTGCAGACACATAACACAAAAATAAATTAAAAAAATAATACAAAACCTCCCGACTAACAAAAGCCCAGGACCAGATGGATTTACAACAGAGTCCACATGTATAGCTAAGGCTACATAACAAGCAACAATGCCAGACAGGCGATACCTTCTTTTAAGTTGTTGGCCAGGGTGGCCAAAAGGATTCCCAGAGAGTAACCCAGCATAGAACTGTGAAAATGAACAGCAGACCCCAATCTTATCCAAAGGAATATTAACAACTGATTATCACTAGATGAGGAACAGCTGATCCTCCTAAAACAAAGACTACTAGATAGGCTGACTAGATTCACCAGAAGGCCAAGTAGTGGGGAATGGCTGGGGAGCTGAAAACACAGCAGACAGTAGCAGGGATTTCAGAATATAAGGGCTCTAGTGGGGGGAGGGAGGCTACGGGAGGGTACTATCTGGTAAGTGGGTGTAAAAATAAATAAATTTTTTTAAAAAAAATTAAGAAACATAATAATTCTTCAAAGCATAAACATTTGCTCCTTAATAATTAGTAGATGTGCAAAACATTTCCATTGAAATCTACCTGATGACTTCATATCCATGCTCAGATGCCAAGGAGCTCAGAAATTAAACAACTGTGATCAGTAATAATCATATATATAGAGATAAGAAAGGCATGTTCATCTTAGTGTCAATTGTATTAAAAATGATTTTTTCTCTATGAAACTGTATTTTAATAATGAAATGGAGATCTTTTTTTAAGTTTAAAACCTCATTTAATTTTATTTCTTATAGGGTTTATACTGAGTTCAATATTGTATAACTGTAATAATTCAACTGTAAACCTAAAAATTTACAGCCAATTTTGAAGGAGATGCATCTTAGCTCTGGAAATTGTTATTGAATATTTCAATGCTGTTGTAATGAAATGCTTCTTCTAATTATATGGTTATTAAATAAATAATTTAAAGAACAAAAGAACAGGGTAAAGCAATCTGCCAAAATAATGGAAAGAAAACGTTAATCAACTGCCCTAGTTATTTTTCTATTTCTGTGATAAAGCAACTTGAAGGAAAAAGGGTTTATTTTATCTTACATATCCAAGGCCCAGTTCATCACTGAGGGAAGCCAGGCCAGGAATCAGGGGGGGAGCAGGTGAAGCACAGACCACAAGTTAATGCTGCTTACTGACTTGCTCCTCTGACCTGTACTAAGCCTGCTTTTTTTTTTTAGATTTTTAAAAATTATTTATTTAATAACCACACACTTAGAAGAAGCATTTCACTACATCATCATTGACATATTGAATAACAATTTTCTGAGCTAGGATGTATCTCTTACAAAATTGGCTGTACATTCTTAGGTTTACAGTTGAATTACCACAGTTATACAATATTGTACTCAGTATAAACCCTATAAGACATAAGATTAAATGAGGTTTTAACCTTTAAAAAAGATCTCCATTTCATTATTAAAATACACAGCTTCATACAGAAAACTTCATTTTTAATGCAATTGACATTAAGATGTTTGTGCATCCATTTCTAATTTCTATATATCTGATTATTACTAGTGAATTATTACTAGTCACAGTCGGTTACTTTCTGAGCTCTTTGACATCTGAGCATGGATATAAAGTCTTCGGGTATATTTCAATGGTAATTCTTTTCACATTTGAAGAATTATTTTTTTAATCATTTTTAAAAATTTTTTAATAACTACATGAGTAGAAGAAGCATTTCATTATAGCTTTAACATATTCAGTAACACACTCCAGAGCAACAGTACATCTCTTTCACAAGTGGGTGCAAGTTTCCAGATTAACAGTTGAATTAATATAGTTATATATTATTGAACTCAGTATAAGCCCTGTAAGACATAAAATTGGATGAGATTTTAACCTTTAAAAAAGATCTCCATTTCATTTTAGAATATAATATTCCTTGCAGAAAGACTCATTGGTTTTGCTATTAACACTGAAATGTTGGCTCTTGCATCTCTAATCTGTATTTATCTAATTATTACTAGTCATAATCGATGCACTTGGATCCGTGGCACCTGTGTACGTCTATAATGTCATCGGGCAGTCTTCAATGGTATTATTTATCACCTCTACTAAATAGCATGATGTAAATTTCCATGCTTACTCCTCAAATATAATACATCTGGCCTCTTGATCAAGGAAGCTGAGGAGACCCCACCAGATGGACTTGAGCCAGTGTCCAGTCTATAAAGAGGAGGGTCAACACAGAGGAATCATTTCCTCCATGCTTCCAAGAGGAGCCAACAATGGTCGAGCAGGACCTTTGACTTATCCTCACATGGATGGAGCTGGTAAAAGAAAGGAGCCAGCGGCTCCTCCCAACCCCATGGGACCCC
>NW_008353027.1:528250-529678 GCF_000622305.1 Nannospalax galili
GGGGGAATGGATGAGGGTGCTGACAACACAGTGGACCGTGACAGGGATGGCAGAGTATGGAGCCTCTAGTGGGAGAGGAAGGCTGTCTATCTGACGAGTTTGTATTCATGCTCAGATGCCGAGGAGCTCAGAAGGTGGGCGACTGTGACCAGTGATAGTCATGTATATAGAGATTAGAAATGCATGTGAAAACGTCTCAATGTCAATTGCTTTGGAATGAATTCTTCTGTATGAAAAAAAAATTAAAAAATAATGATTAAAAAACAAAACAACAAAAAAAAATTTGTGGACTTTTTTTTGTGTGTGTATATCACACAGAACATCCCAAACCATCTTATTAGACTATACACCCACTTCCCAGTTTGCACCCCCCCATAGCTTCCCTCCACCCACTATAGCCTTTATACTGTGATATCCCTGCTACTGTCTGATGTGTTGTCAGCACCCCAGCCATTTCCCAGTACTTGCCCTTCTGGTGAATCTAGTCAGCCTATCTAGAGGTCTTTGTTTAGGAGGGTCAGCTGTTCCTCCTCTAGCAGTAATTAGTTGTCAATAGTCCTTTAGATAATATTAGGGTCTGCTGATCATTTTCTCACTTCTATGCTGGGTTACTACCTGGGATTCCCTTAGGCCACCTTGGCCAACAACTCACCTGTCTGGCATTGCTGCTTGTTATGTAGCCTGTAGCTATGCATATGGACACTTAAGAAATTATATTGGCCCCTTTAATCTTTGGTTATACTTTCCTTCTGGGTGTTTAAGGCCATACAGTTGGCCCAGATAAACCAATTTATTTTTACTCTTGAGGTCATTTGAGAATCTGTTCTTCAGGGATCACATGGGCTTAGGAGGAGCCCCTGGCTCCTTTCTTTTACCAGTTCCACTTATGCGAAGATAATTGAAAGGTCCTGATCAACCATGGTTGGCTTCACTTGGAAGCATGGAGGAAATGGTTCCTCTGTGTTGACCCTCCTCTTTGTAGACTGGACACTGGTTCAGGTCCATCTGGTGGGGTCTCCTTGGCTTCCTTGATCAAGAGGACAGGTGACCCACCACAATTACAGGAAATTTTGAGAGATGCTCATAGTCCCCTGGAACTAGTTGACATAGGAGGGGTAGGACCAAAAACTGTCCTTTATGTCCCTCTGACCGAATTAGTATAGGCCTCAAAGTATGTCTGCTAAACATCCAAGAAGGTTAGTTCCACCAGTCTGGTACTTTTAATTACTGTGTGTCATATAGATAAATCTTGGGCAAAGACCAATTGTTTTCAGATAAACCTTGCCTAGACCTATATTCCTTGATCTGCTACGCATAATTTGTCAGTAAGTTGTAGGAGTAATATGGTTCCCTCTGGTTTTCAAAACTAGCTAGGCATTATTTATCTCTCACATTGTCTCACCCCTCCATCATGGTTTTCCCACTTAA
>NW_008353027.1:531220-531633 GCF_000622305.1 Nannospalax galili
TCATCTTTCTTTACTGCTGAGTAAAACTCCATCGTATATATTAAGCACATTTTCATTATCCACTCATCAATTCAGGGACACCTAGGTTGCTTCCATCTCTTAGTTATTGTGAAAAGAGCAGCAACAAACATGGATGTACAAGTATCTCTGCAATAGGACGAGTTCTTTGGGTATATGCCAAGGAGTGGTATAACTGGGTCAAATGGTAGGTTCATTTGTAGTTTTTTAAGAGTTCTCCACACTGCTTTCCATAGGGGCTGAAACAGTTTGCAGCCCCACCAGCAGTGCATGAGTGTTCCCCTTTCCCCACATCCCCTCCAACATTTCGTATCATTTGTTTTCTTGATCTTAGCGAGTCTGACTGTGTAAGGTGAAATCTTAAAGTGGTTTTAATTTGCATTTCCCTGATTATT
>NW_008353027.1:531930-532288 GCF_000622305.1 Nannospalax galili
CTTTAATTTCCTTCTCTTGTCTTATTGCTCTTGCAAGAGTTTCAAGTACTATGTTAAAGAGAAGTGGGGATAGCGGGCAGCCTTGTCTAGTTCCTGATTTCAATGGAAATGGCTCTGGTTTTTCTCCATTTAGAATGATGTTGGCTGTGGGTTTGTTATATATGGTTTTAATTATGTTGAGGTATGTTCCCTGCAGTCCAATTCGCTCTAGGACTTTAAACATAAAAGCATGTTGAATTTTGTCAAAGGCCTTCTGTGCATATACTGAAATAACCATGTGGTTCTTGTCGTTGAGCCCATTTATGTGATTTATGACATTTATTGACTTACGTATATTGAACCATCCCTGCATCTCTCG
>NW_008353027.1:535439-555206 GCF_000622305.1 Nannospalax galili
CCCAGGTGTCTGGGGCCCCAAGACTAGGAATGGCACAGGGCCCAAACTAAGAGTATAGAACGGTGGGCGGGATGGAAGGGTGAATGTGGCTTAGGGAGTCCTGGCGTGGAGGGTTGCGCTATAGACTTACCCCAAGAGGCCTGAGGATGGTAGTGTAGGCTAGGTGAGTTAGCGGGTGGTGCAGGCCCAGGGAAGCAGAGAGAGGTGAGGGCGGGGCCAGGATCAGAAGCGGTGCTCCTGGAGCCCAAGAAAGGGACTGAGTTGGTCTGGGTGAGAAAGATCAGGAAGCAGTATTGTTCCCCAGGTGTCTGGGGCCCCGAGACTAGGAATGGCGCAATGCCCAAACTAGGAGTATAGAACGGCGGGAGGGATGGAAGGGTGAATGTGGCTTAGGGAGTCCCAGCGTGGAGAGCTGCACTATAGACTTACCCCAAGGAGCCTGAGGATAGTAGTCAAGACTGCTTTTTTATATAACCCAAGATCACCTTCCCAGGAGTGGCACCACCTACAGTGCATTGGACCCTTCCACATTTCTCAACCATCAAGAAAATGACTCATAGATATGGAATAAAATATACTAATCTGTAAAGAAAGAAAAAATTGCATTATAGACTAAAGAAAACATCTTTGTTTTGTACGGTTTAAAAATGAACACAAACATAATACTACCAAGAACAGTACAGCCAAAGACAGGGCAGAGAATGTGGATGTTCATGATAACACACTTTCTTTTACATAAAATAATTCAATATAAAATTTCAATAACCTTACAGAAGTAAATATAATATATTATTTATAATGATGCAAAGAAGCATACTTATAAAGATATTGATAAAATTAATGAGTTTCATTATATATCCATACAGGTATATAGTCTATTACTATCATATTCATCCCCACTACCCTCTTTTATCCCTCTCCCACTTCAGATGATCCTCTTCCCCTTCCAAAGTAGTCCCTCTTATACTTCCTATCTATTGGTTACTTGATTTTGTTGACCCAATATACTTCAATAGGTCTACTTACAGGGTATGGATGAGGAATTCTTTATAGGAGCATGACCATTTAACAGTGGGTATACCACTAAAGTAAATGTCCCCCATTAACAGATCCGCAAGGACAGGTGGGACCTTGTGAGGCCATATTTTTCTAGTACCCTTGACTGTTATTGCATTCCTTTAGATAAAAGCATAGAGGAAAAAGAACTTAGAATATGATAGAAAAAATTTAGATGATATATCAATTTTATTAAACTAATGAATGAATTAAAAAGCAAAATTAACTGCAGAAATTACTTAGCCAGGTTTAGGTCTCATTCTTTATTTTTGAAGAATTTCATGAACAAGTACTGTATTTGCAACACCTCCACCTCTCCCAGTCCCCTTTTAACTCCCCTAAAACCCCCACTCCCTCTCAATTTCTTATCTTCTTCTTTGATAATTATTTCTACAAATATGTGCATAATTTGTTTTTATACTTCTTTGATTTATTGAATTTCTGCACTTTTTCACACAATATTATTTAATGGTACATTTATATACATATACATAAAATGCAAAGTCCTCTTAGTGGTGCTCCTACGTACATGTGCTGAGGGCTGAACATTTGTGATTACATCAAGTAGCTCATCCCTGGAGAAATGATCTCCCTCCCACAGTATCCACTGATTGCCCAAAGCTTTTCATTTACAAGTGGAACCCTATGAAATGTACCCATTCACATTGGCATGTCAACTGGTTTTGTTATTATGCAGATCTTGTTAGGCAACCACATCATTGATTAAATTTTCTCCCTTTGTGTTGTTTACAGATGAGAGTTGCCACAGGTCCAGAAGAGTCAGTCCATTTTGTCCTTCAGCTGCTGCGAGGCTGGCTGCACAGTCCCCACACCACACGTGCTACCAGCAGCTCTCAGCTTCAATTCCAAGATGGTTCCCAGCAGTCCCTCAGTAGTTCACTCAGTGGCAGCCTCCACCCCTTGGAGGAACTAGCCAATTGGGAGACAACAGTCTAAGTTATAGAAATATTAATGCAATAATTATAGTCATACCAAAATGACTGTTATAATAAATCTCTACACAGTGGGAGTGGGTATTTCCAAAGACACACAGGTTTATATTTAATCATTATAAACTCAATTCTTAAGGGCAATCTGGTAATCATGCCCTTTTATTTTAAATATGGTTATCTAGTACAATGGAAAATTTTGGAAGAATTAAACTCAGAAGTAGAACAGTCCATTACTACAACTGGAAATAATATCTCCCTCCCATTACCATCTCTTGTATATAATAGTGTTAGCCTTATGACTTCATTTAGTGACTATTTTTATTGTGCTGGCCCAAGTACTTAGCTGTCTCTTCTGTTTTGTTATTTTCCTTTGCTGTTGGCTTTTCAAAATCTTCATTGTGCACCTTTATTTGACAGTACTATGATACAGAAGCACATTCTCATTGAAGAATGTAATTTGTAATTTATAATGAGCACACTCCTTTCCCTTCCTTCCCCTTTCGATACATTCCCCTCCCTTTAGGCTTATTTTGTTCCCTTAGACAGTTTCTCTTCTACTTTCATATCATACCTACATACATGATTTTATGTATCTATATGAAATCTAGGCATAAATGAGAGAAAATATATGATCGTAGTCTATCTTAATATGGTTCTCCTCATTTGTATCCATTTTCTTGCAAATGATTTAGCATCAGTCTTTTTGTGTGTGTGTGTGTTTGTGTGTGTGTGTGTGTGTGTATAATCATATATTTTATTATCCATTCTTCTGTTGTTGGACAACAAAATTGATTCTATAACTTAACTATTGTGAATAGTGTTGAATAGTGTTGCAATAAGCATTGATGTGCAAGTATCTCTGTGATATAGTGACATGAGTCTTTTAGTTAAATTTCCCAAGGTTGTATAAGTGAATCTATGGAAAATCTATTTTTAGAGCTCAAGATTTATTTTTGTTGTATTTATTTATGTGGAGAGATGACCTCAGAATCCAGAAGACAGGATCTGATGTCCAGGTGCTGGTGTTTCTGGCAGTTGTTAGCTGCCTTACAGAGGTCGAGGGAATTGAATACAGTCCACTTAAAGAAAGTTCTCTTAACTTCTGAGACATCTCTTCACTCCCTACTTGTAGTAGTTTTGTGGGGGGGGGAGCTTGTTTGTTTTGTTTTGCTTTTTGTTTTGAGGAACTACCATACTGCTTTCGTTAATGGCTGAAGTAGTCTAAATCCCATCAGCACTGTGCAAAGACTCACTTTAGTCCTCATTCCACTGGCATATTTTCTTCATGATTGTTATTTCATTGAGGGCTAATGAAGTTCATCATGTTTTCATGTTTATTGACCTTTTGTATTCTACCTTTTGAGAACTAGTTTTATTCTCTGGCCACAAAATAATTGTCATAAATGGATAACAGTAATACAATAGGATGTTGTTCTGATTTGAAAGTGAAATGTACCCCATAAGAACATGTGTGTACATATCTGTTGGTGCTATTTTGAAAAGGTGTTTACTGAAGGAAATTGGTTACTTCCAAGGAGGGGTAATATTGAGTTTTTATAACCCTACAACACTTTCTGTCAACTTTTTCCTTCCTGATCTGCCATGAAGTGATACACCCTTGCCACCATTGAGTCATTTGGTGCTTTCCCCTCTATGGTGCACTTAATCTATTCAAACTGTAGATTGAAATAAATCCTTATTCTCTTAAGATGCTTCTAATCAAGCATTTAGTGGCAGACACAATTGTCTTAGTTTCACTGATGTTGTGATAAAACACCCTGATAAAAGCAACTTAAGGAAGAATGTTTATTTACCTCATGATTCCAGGTTATATCTTATCACTGTGGGGAATTTAAAGAGGCAGAAACTTGAAGTAGCTGGTCAGATTACCTAAACAGTTAAGAAAAGAAAGCAGTGAAGGAATGCATGTTTGATAGCGCTCAGTTCACTTTCTCCATTCTTACACAATGAAAGATGCACTAGCCAGAGAATGATGTCACCCACAGTGGGCAGATCTTTCAACCTTCTAATAATCATGATAATCTTCTACAGACCTGTCCTCTGGCCAACCTAATCTATACAGTCCTTTACTGAGACTAACTTTCCAGGTGACTCTAGATTGTGTCAAGTTGAAATATAAAACTTAGCCAATATGATTAATATGGAGATATTAACAGTACTACAAACTTAGAAAAAAATATAAAACTTTTGAAATGATTGATGGGAAAAAGAATGGCAAGAATATTAGCACATATTTTGAAATGAATGATGGTGAAAATGCAATATATAAAATATATATGATGTAGCTAATGCAAAACTACAACTGGGTTAGAGCTTCACTGCTTCCAATAGGAAAAAATGAAGAAAGAGGAAAGTGCTGTCTCTGTTTCCCCACTTTAAGATATTAGGAAAATTAAAACTAAAAAAAATAAAATTAATTATAAAGATAAAATAAAATCTATCAAATGGAAATGGAACAAATAATACCATATATCAATGAAATAGTGAGTTCATGCTCTTAGTAAGATAACAACCATTTACCAAGATTCCAGGATCAAAACAAACTGAAATAACTCACCCATATTATAGAGATTATTTTCATAACATGCATCTATTAAAGAATTTGAAGTCATTGTAATAAACAAAGAAGACATCGCCAATCCCATAATATTTGTTTCCACAGTTCTATTGCATTTTTAAATAAGAAAATTTTTTAAATTACACACATTAAGTTAGAGAACAAAGTGAATGTTATCTTGACACCAAAACCAGTGAAACAGAATAAAAAAATGAAGGAAAAGAAAGCAAGATGAGGTCTGTCACTGCAATACCCCACACTCCAGTACCAATTTCTGTCCTAGTTTGTTTCTCCATTGCTGTGACAAAACACTCAGACAACTACCAACTTGGTGAGGAAAAGCTTTATTTGTCTTACATCTCCTGGGTCACAGTTCATCGGGAAGCCCAAGGTGAACTCAGGGCAGGAACATGGAGGCAGGAGTTGAAGCTCAGGCCATGGAGGAATGCTGCTTACTGGCTTGCTCCCTTGACCCATGCTCAGCCTGCTTTCTTACACAACAGGCCCATCTGCCCAGGGGTGTCACCATCCACAGTGGGCAGGGCCTTCCCACATCACTCAGTAATCAAGAAGATGTCCCACAGACATGGCCACAGGCCAATCCAATGGAAGCAATTCCCAAATTAAGGCTTCCTCAACCCAGGTGTGTCAAGTTGACACTAAAGCTATACAGCACACAAACCAACCTACCTAAAATTGCAATCTTCTGGTTCTGGGAAAGACTCTATTTCAATGAAATAAGATGGGGCATAATAGAAAAAGATATGCAGTGTACCACCCTGCTCCGCATTAGCATACCTCACACTCACATGCCTGTACCACATACACACATACCACACAGCAAATGTATTAACACAAAAATAAAATACAAATACAAATAATTGCATTTCTATATAATAGTAATAAGTCCATAGACCCCAAAATCCAAAGTACAATACTATCTAAAATTATTAAGAAGGTGAGTCTAAATCTAATAAGGCACTTACAGGTCTGGTGTACTGAACATTATGTGACACTGGTTAAACAAACACTGTATTTATGGATTGGAAAGCTGTAAAGGTACCTGTTCTTTAAACATTAATTTGCATACTGAACATGTAGGATGGGTTGGCTTCTTATAAATATCTAGCATTTATTATAAATACATTCAAGATAACTATTATAACTTCTCACTACTATAACTTATATGAATAAGCAAGCATTTATAGTAACCAGTCTATATTACTTTTAAAAGAATAATATTGGAACACTGTCAGCAACAGTAGTTGTTTATCTACTAATGGCATACTTCAGAAATTCTGTTGGAAATGAACAGGATTTTTGTTTTAAGTTGTTTTAAACAGGAGAGGCCATTGTTTGAGTAAAACCTGTAGAGAGGTGGCCATCAGGAACATGGAAGCAGAGTTTGAAGGGTACCATACTCTATGCTGGAGTTGAAGTGAGAAGTCACCAAGAGGGTGTGGGGAATGAAAAAGAGATTTTCTTTTGTGTCCATTAGGTTTTTTGTCCAGAGTGTTACAGTGTTGATCAAGCAAAGCCTGTCATTTGGGGAGATAGATTATTTTGCCTAAATGTAGCAGCCTTCTGAAGAAAATGGGTTTGTGGGTGAGCTTTTCAATAGTTGTCAGGACACTGCATCATCCATGACTACGTGTTCAAATATCACTTCTCCTTGGTCTGCAGGTACCACTGTGAAGGAATTCCTGTATACACAGTCACTCCACTTTCACTTTCCGTAAAGGTAAGATAAGAAGGTTGCCCTTTCATTATAGTCTAGAGTGATCTCTGTGGAATGTTCTGGATACCTTTTACCTATATGAGAAGTCTGGACTTATAGAAATACATAGTATAAACTGGGCAGGGTGGCACACACATTTAATCCCAGCACTCAGCAGGAAGCTGAGGAAGAACAATCTCTGTGAGATGAAATCAGCCTGGTCTACATAGCAAGTATTAGGCCAGCTAGGCTACAGAGACACTGCATTTCAAAAAAGAAAAAGAGAGAGAGAGATAGAAAAGGAAAGAAAAGGAATACACAGTAATTACCACTTCTCCATTCCTCATCTCGGGTATATTCTCCAGTGTTTGTGTAATGAATAGAAGGGTGCTCCACCCATAATGCCTATCCTTTGACAACCTTTTCCTGAGAAAACAACTGCAGCAGCTTTCCAAGTTTACAGCTCACGATATCCATTACTAGCAGCATTTTGTTTAGGAACCACACATAAATCTTACTAGCTTGTGTGAAATTTGATTAGCAAAAATTACATCAGTCCTCCTGTTGACACCCTCCCCAGAAAGAGGCAGCTGGGCTTTTGGACAGCTATACGATTAAGCAGAAGATGAGCACACCATTTCAGCCAGCGCAGCTCTTTTCAGGATGCGTTCAGCCTCTGTCACTTGCAGCTCAGTCTTTTTCACTTTACGTTTGATTAATGTCTGAGAAATGCATTTTATTTTGTGAGAAATGTTGATAATGCTGGTGTTATTTTTGATATTTGGAATAGTAGCCCCATTTCTTCTCCCAAGTTAAGTGATGATATGTGTGTAAATCAGGCTCAAAAGGATTTGATAATAATCTCTTGGGCCATGCAAAACGGGGGTCTACACTTCATTCAGTGGATGAAATGATGAGCACAAATAATTGAACTGAAGGTAAGGTAAGATTACATGGCATCTAGTGGTATTTGTCAAAGGCCTTAGAAAAGTGTCACTGCTTCAGATCAGAACTCATTTGAATAGTAAGTCAACAATGAAAGGACCATTTTAAGGACAGTTAAACTTAACTCCTAAAGCAACAATTTTCAATTACCGTGGCTTATTTGAAGGAAAGCAAATTATTCCTCATTGCAGTAAGATTTTCTTCTCTTGAATCTAATCAAGTCTATTAAAAATTGTAGCATAAACACATAAAATTAGAAAAAGATTAAACTTCATAAGGTTTCTCTACTGGATTTTATGAAATATAGTTTCCATATATATTTAAATTGGTTTGCATTCCTTTAAATAATCATTAACACACTGAAATCTAAATCATATGACCATAAAAAGCCACTGTGACTTTTAATAGTTGTTAATGCAACAAACATTATAAAAATTTTCTAATCCACATTTGGAAAAATGAGACATTTTCACAAACTCAAAATTAGCTGATTTAATATCTATTTTAGCAAGGAATGCAACAAAATATGAATAGTGACCATTACCATGGCTTAGCACTCTGCCCCAGGTTTAAAAATTACTGAAACAGTTTAGAGTCAAATTACATTTATTCATTTTGGGAAACAGTATTGTTTTTGTGTGTGTGTGTATGTGTGCGTGTGTGTGTATGTGTCTTTCATATAGAACATCTCAAACAATCTTAATCATTTTTATAGCCCCATCCCACTGGCACCCTTCCATAGTGTCCCCCCCCCTCACTGGAGCCCATATACTCTGTCATCCCTGTTATGGCCCACTGTGTTGTCAGTGCCCCCAGCTTTTCCCCAGTACAAATCCATCCGCTGAGTCTAGTCAACCTATCTAGGATCCTTTGTTTTAGGAAGATCAGCTCTTTTTCATCTAGCAACAATCAGTTACCAACATTCCTTTAAATAAGATTGGAGTCTGCTGTTCATTTTCCCAGTTCTATGCTGGGTTACTGTATGAGTTTGTGTGGAACTTGTGTGTGCTGACACCTATGCCATAAAATCATATGAGCAGGTTCCTAGGAGGTTGTAGGATTGTGTTTCCATATGGTCATGCACATCCTCCCTGGCTCTTACAGTCTTTCCACCCCCTCTTCCATGATGGTCTCTGAGCCTCAGGTGGATGAAGTTTGACAAGAGGGTCCTCTCCGAGGACCATTATTTAGCAGATTCTTGATCTCTACACTTTGACCATTTGTGACCTTTTGTGTTCTTGGCCCTCTGCTGCATGAGGAGCTTCATTATTGAGAACTCATTCCTTAGTGTCTTCTTCTTTATACCTGTTCTATGTTCCATGAGCCTTAGGTGTAGAGATTGCATTGCAGATGTGTCCCTTGGGACTGAGCAATTCATAGACAGTGTCTGTGTGTGACCAGTTGAAGTACTTGGTATTAGTCTCTGACTGCTACGTTTATTTATACGTTTATTAATTTTGGGAAATAGTATTAAATTTTTTAAAAAAATATTTTATTTCTTATTTTATTTTATGTCTGTGAGTGTAATTTATTTTATGTGTATGAGTATAATGTAGCAGTCTCTGCCTGCTACATTTATTTATACATTTATTCATTTGGGGAAATAGTATTAAATTTTTAAAAAAATATTTTCTTATTCTTATTTTATGTGTATGAGTGTAATTCTTGTATGTGTGTAAGTGTACCTGTGCTGTGCAATGCCTTTGTGCAATGCCTGTGCATTGGATCCCCTGGAACTAGAGTTATGGATGATTGTTAGTCACCATGTAGGTGCTGGGCATCAAATCCAGGTCCTCAATAAGCATAGTCAGTGCTCTTAACCACTGAGCCATCTCTCCAGCTCCATAATATTAAATTTATTCGGACAAAAACCATAGGTAAAAGAAAAGGTTCCAAGTCAAATCTTAAAAATAATTTCACACTTTTAAAATTTAAAATAAATTAATATGTGTTGTCTGTTGAAAATGCTCAAACAGAAGCAAAATGCTACCTTTTTCCCATCATTTATTTTAATTAGTCCATGCTGAAATTTTAATTTCATATACTCTGAATAGTCTTTACTGCTTAATATGTTAATTAAATATTTATGTAACCAATTCAACAAAAACTTGCACTATGGCAAATAATGTAGACTTCTAATTACATATTTTTTGAATCAGCCCTGTTTAGTGTTTTGAATGTGAGAGGAAATAAATTTATATAAAATATCCAAATTCGCATATAATGGAAGTGGTCCATAATCTGTCTGATTTTACAAGGACTGGATAAAAAAAACAACAAAATGATTATCATGGTCATAAGAATGGCTAGTATATGCCTATAAAGATAAATAAATGAAGAAGGAAAAATATCTTACTCTATGATGGGACATCTCATGTAAATATGATTCGGTGAAATAACTGTGAGAAAAGTCAAAATATAACATTTCTCTCCTTATTTATTCTAATAGGGAGAAAAATTCACCAATGCATATTCATATATAAATGCAAAATTTTTTATCTAGACATTTTTAAAGCCAATGTATTATGTTATCATTTATGAAAAAATACATTTGCACATTCATTCATTTAATGCTTCAATTCAGTATTCTTAGTTATCAGGTTAATTTAAGTTTGATTGAAATAAAGAATATCTGATCAATTTTGATTTCACAATTGAAATACAGTTCCTTAATCTAAACAAAATTTTAAATTCTGCTTTATTGTGTTCTTAAAATACAGAGACATATTAACAAAAGACTGCTTCTGAACCTGGATCACTGGCTTTCTGACCTGCTTCTTTGGACTTTGCACATTTTTTCTTTCTATCCATTTCCCTGAATGTTGAGAAAATTGCTTCTATAAAAGGCATAGCTGAATAGTAATTTTTTTTAATTTAATTGATTTTTTGTGGATTCCATGCCTAAAATCATCTTTAAACTTCCTTCCCCTTTTCCACTTTGGCATCCTCCCATAACCCCACAACCACCACCACCACACACAAACACACTAGAGTTCATACATTCTGTCATTTGTATTAAGGTCTATTATGTAAAACTATTGTCCTGAGATTTCCCTCAGTGCAAGCTCATCCACTGGGCTTAGTCAGCCTATCTAGAGTCTCTTCAAGAAGAACAGCTCTTCCTCACCTAGCAGTATTCAGCTGCCAATAATTCTTCAACTAAGATTGGGGCTTTCTGTTTATTTCCACAGTTCTGTGCTGGGTTTTTATCTGCTTAAGTTTGCATGGGTCTTGTGTATGCTGACACCATTGCTGTAGGTTTATAAGAGAAGGGTTCCAGGCTCCTATAGGACTATTTCCCTATGGTCATACATCTCCTTCCTGGCTCTTACAGTGTTTCTTGCCCCCTCTTCCATAATGTTCTCTGAGCACTGGCTGGGTGGACCTCAATATAGGAAACCTGTCCAAGGACCTACACTCTGCCAACTCTCATTCTCTGCATTTTAGCCATTGTGGCTTTTTGTGTTCCTGGTCCTCAGCTGCATGAGGGAGCTTCACTGATGAGAACTGAAACATGCAATAGTGTTTTCTTCATCCCTTGATCTATATTCCATGGGAAATTTGCAGAGGATCTCTGTGTGTGATCAGTGGTGTAACTTTATAATAATCTCTGCCTGTTGAAAAAGAAGCTACTTTGATAGGTAGTAACTGGGATACTTCTCTGTAAATTTGAGGATCCATATTTTACACACAGTAAAAATTTCATTTGTCTAGGGGTATGAGAGCCTTGCATTTTCTCTAGGATCTATGACCTCTCCAGTTACATGTTTTTGGCTAGGTTTACAGTACCACACATGAGTTTCTTCCCATTGAGTGGGATTTAAATCCAATTAGGTAGCTACTGATTACCCTCAAGATAAAAGTGCCACTGTTGCATCAATGTTGTTTGATATGCTGATCATCTATGTGGTTTTTAGCCTTGAAGTTAGGGTTGGAAGTTAGGATTGATGTTCTCCCTTACAAGGTTGCACAGTACTCTCCAAGCCTATGAGAGTTAGCCTTCAGGGGAGGTGGCTCCCAGGTCAGCTCCAGCTCCATTGCTCCAAATCCTGTGTCCAAAGTATGTCCTGTCTTCAGCAATAGAGTCTTACCATCAATTTCTGGGAGCTAATCAAGGACTGTGGAAATAGTATGTGTAATTTTGGGAGTCTCTTGGACTACCCTGGCCAACAACTCAAAGGAAGGATTCTCCTATCTAGCACTGTTTCTTGTTATGTAGTCTTCAGCTATACTCACAGACCCATGCAGAGATATTGTATGTGTAATTATTTAGCATATTTTTGGATTAATATGAGTCACTTTGATTTTTTTACTAGCTAAGCACTATTTATGTTTCCTCTTTCTCTCCCTGTCTTATCCTCCCTCCCGACCCTTCCCATTTAAAGTGTCTTCATTTTCCTCATTTCTCCCTTGATAATTTTTGTTTGCTAGGTCCCACCTCTTTTCAGCTCCTTCTTCCCCTTTATTTCCATAGTTTTTTGTATAGCCTTCCTTCTCTCCCTTCCCTTTAACTACCTCTCTTTTTGACACATTTCTTTCTTAGTAACACCCATCTCCTACTATTCTCGCTCGGGTTTCTTCTTTCCCTTTACCTCCCTGGATTCCTTCCATCTTCCAATTCCTGCAGTCACTTCAGGATATGCACTCACTTACAAGAATTTCTTGCTAAGATCCACAAATAAGAGAGAATATACATCTTCTGTTTTAGCAAAGTTTAGTAGTACACTGTAGGAAAAATTGGAAAGAAGAGATATTTTAAGAAAAAAGGGAAAAGATCAAATTTATTTAATTTTTGAAAAAGTTGAAAAGACAAGGCATAGTGACTAAATACTCTGAAACTTTATAAAACTGTGATAAGAAGGCTTCAACATGTGAATCTGTTCAACAGAAATTTATCTAATTTAAAAAGATTTAATAATTGAGCTAACTGTTCATGAAACATGCACTTTTAGATTTCTATGAAACATACTTCCTTTTACAAGTCAGTGTTTAAGGAAGAAAAAAGCCAAGTGAACAAATGATATCTGTATAATGAAGTAATATTCTAGAAATATTCACAGAATGTTACCATAGCATTTCCACATTCAATGCATATATTCCAACTAGAAGACATGGTGACTGGATTTAGAATAGACAATACTGTATGAAGATATTCCAAATCAGGCCTCCAGGAATGATCCTACTCTTCATTTTCACAAATGAATAAAATGAACAGATGTGTCCCTTTCCCTTGAAGCCATAGGGTAAATGACAAAATTCAAAACTAAAACCTACATTACCTATCATTTTCAGTTATCTTTCTTTTTGTCCTTTAAATTACTGAAATTAATTCATGATAATCCCATTGTTTTAAAAACATATTTTCCAGATAGGTTGGCTGAATTGAATTTAAAAAAAAAATTAGTCTGAGAGTTATTTAGTTCAATTAGCTTTTTAATTAAAGAAGTTAATTCAGTCATGTTTTTCAAAATATTTTTTTTACTTGTAGATTCTAAGTGCTATCTGAAAGTTAAAGATTTTTAAAAATAATCTGTGGAAAATGGCAGTTATTTTCTTAGTCTGTGATACTGGATAGTTCTTTGTTAAAATACATTAACAATTAATTACTTGGTATTCCACTGCCTCTATGACATGATGAAGAGCACTGTAGTGACACTAAACTTTGTGAAAACTTCAAAAGTAAAACCATTTAAAGTATATATAAACACCCTAAGAACATAACACAAGTATTTATTTAAGGTCAGGTATTAAAACGTTGTGAGGCCTGAGAATCTGAGAATCTGATCTATGACTCTTTCCATGTACCAACTCTATGTGACACTCCCAAGCATTTACCCAGTTTGCTGCAGTCAAGAATGTCGATGTCCCCTCTTCTCATCACCCAGTGAGAGAACTATCTCCCCAGATAAGGATGGTAATAGTCATATCTTATACTTGTTCTAAACAGAAGCCAGGGTCTTGGAAAGTGTAGTTAAGTGGTAAAGAAGTACTAAAGAAATGAACTTCCAATAAAGTGTGACAAAATTCAGTTCTAAGAGCCCTGCTAAACATAGTAGAAGCTGTATTGAAAGCAAGCTAAGGAGGGAGTGGCAGATTCTCCTGAGGTACAGACTAAATCATATTCTAGCCATAGGTTGGGAAGAAATATTTGGAAAAAAAAAACAGAAAGCTACATCTGATCAAATACCTTTATCTGAAATACAAAGAGAATTTTTAAAATGTAAACATTGAGAACACATTGTAATTTTAGAAATGAGCAAAATGTCTTAAATATCACACCAAAGAACAAAATTTTATGTCAATTAACATTTAGTCAGAATAATATTCCATTGAATTATAGCAGTGAGATATACGGACACCTATGAGAAAGGCCATAATCCAAGACAATGACAACATAAATGCTGCCAAGGATGTGATGCAACAGGAACTGTCACCCATGGATAGTGGAAACACAAACAATAAAGCCACCTTGGAAGCAAGTTTGACAGCTTCTCACAGAAAAAAAAAGGTTCTTATGGTCCAATTGGGAAATCACAGAGCATATTTCTTATTCAAACGAGTGAAATTTTTTGCAAGTCCAATTTTATGATACTGTACAAAAGCAAAACTATGAAATGGTGCAAACATCACTGATTATGAAGAATTAGGGAAGGAGAAATAAGGGATTTTAACAATGAAAGCATTCTATGTGGCACTACTGTGGTAGACAAAAGCTAGCATCTATGTGTCTAAACTTGTAAAGTATACACAAACAGGAGTAAGCCAATTGCACACCATGGTCTTTGAATAATATTTAAAGAATAATGATGTGTCGACATATGTTCATAAATTTCTACCAATGTAGGAATGAGTTTAATAAAACAGACAGAATGTGACTAATCATTTTTAACCATGCAGCAAAAAACTACAAAGTCACTGAACCATGTGCTATTGTTACATGGGCACCTGATCTTGATCCTTTGGAACTTTAATTTGCTTCTTCACATACAAATAGTGAATGAATGTGGGTATGGTTGAAAATTTGAAAATTAACATCAAAACACTGAAAAGCAGCACATCATCTGTGAAAACCCAGAAGACTGGGAAGAATGCTTGATAGTGTGTATATGAAATATTCTAGGCTTAGGGATGAAAGAGCAAGATCAGCTGATAAAATAAGAGAGGATCCAAGTTTGTAGTTTCGAGAAATGATTTTTGAATAAAATTATGGATGAGGACTGACATGGCAGTATATTTCCAGGAGACATCTATGGAATGGGTAATTTGCAAGTCCAAAATCAGCGGGCTCTGATTTTGAGCCCACTCTTAAAAACTAAAGTTAAGAGTCAGACTGATTTATTTAAGTATAACTTCAATGTGATATGGCAATGTTGGACACCAAGTGGTCTATTCTGTTGTTGTGGGCTGAGCTGTCTATATGAGAACACTCCATCTCACATTTTGTGTGAGCATAAACTCCTCTAAAACATGAAAATTTCTAATTATAAGTCAATAGAAAAAAATGAAGAAAAAGCAAATGAAATAAAAAATTTAGAAAAATAATATTATGAAAATAGGACTTTATGGGATCACAGGTGTGGCTATGCTAACAAATAGATTAGGTTTAAAATTTTAAATGTAACTAGAGTAAAAAATGTTTTATAATGATAGAAATGTCAAACAAGTATAAGACACAACATGAGGAAAAACTAATAGAGTGAAGGCAATAATGGTAAGAAATACTGATACTTTATTTCTAATTTGCACAGAACAACTATGATCATTGGATAAATAGATGTAAAAACACAATTCACCACATAGATTCAAGAGGCATTTATAGAACATTACACCCAATATCAGAGAGTATATCTTCTCAAGTATACATGGAACATCCCCCAGAAAAAAAATTGATTAAACCATAGTATAAACTTAAATATGGTTATAAGAATATAAATAATACAAAGTATGATCATCCACACTGAAATAAAAGAACTAGATGCTACTTTAGGAAAAAGTCAAAGAGAATCCATGTGGAATTGAGTTTGGGAATGCTTTGGGAATATGTGAGACCATCACCTAACTCTGAAACCAAAATTAATCTTGTGTTCTGAGTAGTTAACACTATGTCAGCCAGTCTGAATATAAATAAGCTTATTAGGCATTGGGTTCCTCTTTCAAGCTAAACAGATAGCTTTAATCCCTCATGACTCTTCTTTATACCTCATCCAAAATAATGTGTGTGCAGATGATATGAAAATATCAAGTGCTGAGAGCAGAACATATAGAACATTGTTGGACACAATGAATTATCCCCAGTTTGTGTTGCAAAAAAAACAGGTGGAATTAGATTGATGACATCTGTTTGGGGTTATGCATGTTCTTCTGGGTCACTGGGGGCAGGAAAGGGAAAATCCTTCCCTAATCAGGAACTTCCTCTTTTCCTTTCCTATCTTGTGCCGAAAATGTTGTTTCAATTAACACAGAGCTAGTCCTTTGCTTGAGGAAATGATTCTGAGAGAACTTAGAAGGAACTAGTTTTAAGATCAATTCAGGCTCACTCAGTTTAAACCGATGCTAAGAGTTAGGCTGTCTTGGATCAGGCACCACCATATTGTGGCATCTTTTGATCACAGTACACACAAACAAGAACGACAACATCAACAAAATACATACATTGACTAATCAATGGTCAATGAAAATTGAAAAGGAAGATGGACAAGAGTCTGAGGCCAGTGACAATGAAGCAGGAACATGGAAAAATGTGTTGGAAGCTGCAAATCACTGTAAAGATTACTGACCCAACCTTCAGGTGTCTCCTGTATATTAAATGTTGAGCTAGTGATTTCAGCCAAAGTAACATGTCAAAAGTAGAAATGGAAACAATCTAGGGGAATGGATGAAGAAAAAATATCTTTATTGGAGATGCTATGGTCTTATATTTTAAAAAATCTTGAATAATTCCATAAAAATATTGAAGTAATAAGGAAGTTTGAAATGTTACAGAAGACAAAATCATAGTCCAAAGACTTTTAATTTCAATAAACATACAGTGAATAAACTGAAGGCAAAATTAAGGAGGATATAATGAACAAAGTAATTAGAATTTTTTATATACTTATTTATTTATTTTATGTGTATGAGTATATTGCAGACATGTGTGTAAGTGCACCTGTTTTTCAATGCCAGAGGAGGAAAGAAGAGGTCATCAGAGACCCTGGAGCTGGAGTAACAGATAGTTCTTAGGCATGATGTGGATGTTGGAAATCAAACCCAGGCCCTCTACAAGAGCAACCAGTGCTCTTAACTACTGAGTTACCTCTCCAAGCCTGAAGTATGTTTCTAAGCGAGTACAAAAATTATATTCTATAAACTATAGATTATTGTTGAGGGAAATTAAATTAATTTGATAAATGAGGAAAATTTCCATACTGTCAGTTTGGAAGACTCTGTATTCATTAGTAAGATGATAAAACACCCCACATGACCCAGGACTTTAACATAAGATACTTCAGAATCATAAATGACTGTTCGTTCATTTTCTCCCTTTTTTTTTTTTTAAATTGAAACAAGATATCATATATCCCAGACTAGTACTGAACTCACCATGTTCACTAGGATGACTGTAAACTTTCATCCTCCCGCCTCCACCTCCTGAATGTTGGGATTACAGGCCTGTCCTAACACACCCTGTTCCTTGGTGGCTTCTTTATAGAAAGTCACACACACACACACACACACACACACACACACACACACACACACAATAATCTTCACTTCTATAGGGACTGGAAAGGAACCAAGATAATCAATAATCATAATTTTAAAAATAATAAATTTGGAGGACTCTTCCACCCTAAGTTCAAATTTACTATAAAACAATCATAATATACAAGAAAGAAAATATTACTCCTTTGAATATAGGAACGTAGATCGATGAATTAGAATTTTAAATCTAAAATAAACCTTTTTTTTCCTAAGGTAAATTTGTTTTTGGCAAAGAATGCCTAGATCATTCAGTGAAATAAAAATAGTCTTTTCAAAATATGTTACTTGGATAAATGGATAGTCACATGTAAAATACTAAAACCTCGCTATTACATCAAATCAGATAAAAAAATTAACTCAAAGTGATCAAACAACCAAAGGAAAGGTAAAAATTAATAAAACTATCATAAGAACACACAGGAGTAAATATACATAAGATTTGATTTGGCCTTGAAATTTATAGTGCAACACTAAAAACACAGGCAACAGATAGAGAG
The DNA here is from genome assembly GCF_000622305.1 of Nannospalax galili. Classification (NCBI taxonomy): domain Eukaryota; kingdom Metazoa; phylum Chordata; class Mammalia; order Rodentia; family Spalacidae; genus Nannospalax; species Nannospalax galili. Next base: position 552,930 of record NW_008353027.1, read on the forward strand.
ATGGCCATTAAGAGCACTGGCTGCTCTTGCAGAGAATTGGAGTTTAATTACCAGCATCCACATATGAGCAAACAATCTCCTGTAACCCAAGTTCCAGGGTGTCTGATGCCCTCTTCTGACATCCATGGGCATTGCACAACATGAGCACACTTACATGCAGGCACCCATACACATAAAATAATAAATAAATATTAAAAAACCACAAGCAATAATGTAAAACTGTATTCAAGATCTGTTATCATACAATAAACAACAAATCCTAACTATGTTACAAATTCTACCAAGAAAGAAAGTGAAATGATAATGTACAAAATGACAGACAGTATTTACAAACTGTATGTATGATATGGACTGTGTTCAGAAAACATTAAGAATATTACTAACAAAATAATGAAAGGATATTTAATCCAGTTAAACCTGTGATGTATTTTGGATTAGGTAGAATTGATTCAGTACAGATATTAATCTAACTGTGTATTTGGTTAGAAATATTATATGGACCCAAAGTGCACTACAAAGAGCACACTTAGAAAATGCTGGTGGCAAGTTTGATCACCATGTATCAAGCACTATGTTTTGTATTCAGCAAACTTAACTTTATCAAATGTTCTTTAATTTCATAGACAATATGAAACATATTGCATAAGCACATAATGGTTTTGCAGTACAACTATAAAAATATATTGGCAGTCACTACATTACAAAATATTCTCTCACAAAATTTAAATTCCAAGCTTTTTAATGGTGTAATAGTAAATTTTATTTACTATTTTATTTACTGTAAATTTTTTAAACTTTATTTCACCCATCTATTCAACGTTTTTATGTGCTAAAAACTACTTCCCCTGAAGGCTAGCTCTCATACTTTTGGAGAGCACTATGAAATTGCCAAGGGAAAACATCAATCAATGGTCCAACACCTGCTTCAAGACCAAATAACCACATCAATGGCCAGCACAGCATACTACATTGGTACAGTGGTACCTCTTTTATCTTAGGGGCAATCCACAGCTACTTAATTGGACTGAAAGCCCAGTCAATGGGAGGAAACTCAAGTGTGGTACTGTAAACATAATGAAATATACATGGATGGAGAGGTCACAGATCTTAGAGAAAAACCCAAGACTGTCACATCCCTAGACTAATGCAATATCTTACCATGTGCAAATTATGCATGCTTTTATTTACAGACAAATATTCCAGTTACCACTCATCAAAAAAGCTTATTCAGTACCAGTCTGAAACTATTACCAAGTACCACAACTGGTCACACGCAGACATTGTCTATGAATTGCCCAGGCCTAAGTAACACATCTACAATGCAACCTCCACATCTAAGGTGCACAGAACATAGAACAAGGGTAATGAAGAAGACACTAATGAATCTCTCAATTCTCATTAATGAAGATCCCTCATGCACAGATGGCAGAACACAAAAGATCATAAATGGACTTTCAGAATTTTATAAATTTTATATTTCCAATTAATGTTGGTTATCTTATATGTACCTGAAGATTCTGAAAAGCAGAAACATTAATGTAAATTGTGGATTGGGGTAAAAACTGTTGAGAAGCAATCTTCTATAGTTTATTTCCCCTGAATCCTTACCTTGGCTGTGGGCTCTGGCTCCAGTCTTTCCAGTTGAGAGAAGTGGGAAAACCAGCAAATGAAAATTGAAGAATATGAGTCAATTACAGAAGGACTTTCCTTGCTGGTCAGCAACAGTTGAAGTAGTAAATATTTTCTAAAATTGTAAAAGATGCTTATAAATTCTACTGGTTTGGATGTAAAGTGACCAATGGTCTACCTCAACACTGATTGTGATGTACAACCAATTTGGAATGCAAATCAATTTGTATCACACAAATTTGTATAAAATAGGTGTGACAACATTCAGGGGGCATCATTTATTTATCTAAATTTATATGAGTGCATATATATAGAAATACATATGAATGCATGAGTGTACTCAAAATCCACATATAAGAGATATCTATAAAATACGGACTGCAGTGAAGAAGCAATGGCTCGGAAGTCTGGGATAGAAGAAAACTGGATGACCAAGGTGCATAATATGGAGCATGGTTGGTGACCGAGGTATGTACTGTGTTAAAGTAGATCTAATTTTACATTTTTCTGATAATTTCTTGTAGCTCAATGAGATGCAACATTTCAAAGATACAATTACCTAGAGAAAATTGTAGTTTTAGAAAAATAATCCATATTAATTTTAAAAATCAAAAATAAATTAATAGTATTGTTTTAGAGTTTTAGATC
>NW_008353027.1:555619-563211 GCF_000622305.1 Nannospalax galili
GCTAACAACCATCAGTAACTTCAAATCCAGGGGAATCTGATGCCTTCTTCTGAACTCCACAGTCATTACACCACACAGGTGCATGCACACACATGCAGGCAATATACTCACAAACATAAAATAAAAATAATAAATAGAATTTTTAAACTGGGCTTGGTGGTGCTTGCCTTTAACCCCAGTACTAAGGAGGCAGAGTGGGGAGGACCTCTGTGAGATGGAGGCCAGCCTGGTCTCCATAGTGAGTTCCAGTCCAAATGGGGCTACAGGACAACCCTGCCTCAAGAAACAAAATAAAACAACAACAAAAACCCCAGATATACAAACAACAACAACAACAACATCTAAAACATAGAAAGCAGTCATTATGGGGTAGAGTGCAAAAGTTTGTGATTCATGCACTCCCTGGATGATGATCAAATCCAGGTAACCACTGTGTCTTTTACCTCCAACTTTTATCCTGTTGTTATGTGATATACTTTCTAAACCCTTCTTCAAGCTGAAACCCTTTCTTCAATCTAGGCAGAGGTCAGCAATGCATTACAGCTAAGAATATTTACACTGCTTAGATGCAGAATGAGAGAACTCATGCCTGCATTTTTCACACTAAACCTGTTGGCCACATCCCTAAATGTCTGTCATCCTTTTATTAACCACCAAGGGATCAAATTTATTAGACTCTATATGAAACTGAGATCATGCAGTGTCTGTTTGCTAGTAGTTTGTTTCCCTTAACATTAACTTCCAAATCCATCTGTGTTTTCACAGATGTGAGGAGTGCATATTGTATAACAAAAGAGCACACTATGTGTATATGTGTGGATATTATTTATATATATTCAAATATATATTCAAATGTCTTTATCCCTTCACCCATTGATGTAAAGACTCATTCAACTCTTGAGTTGCGTGAATAATGATGAAATAAAAGTGAATACAGGTTGTCTTTGTGAAACACTGTTTCCAAACATACCTAGTAATGGAATTCCTGGATTTCATTTTAGTTCTACTTTGATTTTTTTTTTTTGAGAAACCCATCATAATACCTGTACTAATATTTAAGATTTCATTTCTTTGATGCTCTTCTTTCACAGATATTTTACGTTCTGTCAGTTTGATGTAGCTAATAATATTTTAAATTCCTAAAATACTTTCTTATTTATAGTAAAATATTTTGAATGCTCATAAAATAAAGAATTTGCATATTTTCCCCAAAGAAATATAATAATGTTGAAATTTATGAAAACTTTTATAAAGCATAAAACATATCAAGTTTACAGAGCTCTGTGTATTGTAAATTTAAAACGAATTATGCTGATATACAGATTCATCTGTGCTGTCACGAATGACAAGATTGCATATTTTTGTAACAGAGCAGAATTTCATTATGTATGTGTGTTTGTTTGTGTGTGTGTATGTGTGTGTGTGTGTTTGTGTGTATTTGTGTAGATTAAAATTTAAAATAAATTAAACTGACTTTAAAAAAGGATTTATTATTAACAATAGTGTTATTATAACAGGACAGAATTCCAGTTCTTTCACATCAATCACAATTTAATATTTTAATTCTACTTTGTTTCCTGGGAAAGAATTGTATTATAGAAAAACATTACAAAGTAGATTAATAGAATCATCCATATGTTACATAAAATATTAATTCCATGTCACAATAAATTTAATAGTATAATATCTTTAGCCTTCCTGTGTTTTTTAGATAATGGTAAACAAATCATAACATAATTGCTGCTACATGCACTATTTCAAGAAATGTACATTATGTAGCCAAATACAGTTCAGTTCCTACTTAAAGATGAATACAACAGAATACTGACCTTTCACTAATAATTCATTCCCAGGTAGCAACAAGTAAAAGACTTAAAAAGCAATCTGGCATTTAAAAAAAAAAATTATCATTGTCATCTTTGTGTGTATTGATTTCAAAGGCATCTCTAAATTCTCAAACATTGTTACCTCATCCATAATTTAATTGCTGGTTTGTTACCTTATTAGATTGGTTTTAAAAAGGAAATTTATATGCTAAGTAAGTTACCTGGAAAAAATGCCCATAATCCTAGATGACTTCTTGAGAAAATATGGTTTGAAAATGTAGCATAAACTCAGCTCTCTAATGCTTTTTGCTGGAAAAAGCAAGCATCGCTGAAGAGTGCTTTAAATGTTCGCAGAGGCATGAGACAGTAAACAAAACAAAGTGTCATTGTAAAAGATGAATCTAGCAAGTTATACATGTTCATATTGTGTTTCCTTTAGAGCTTTTTGTCATTAGGTTTTGGTAACTCAGTTGTTACTCATTTATATATGCCTAAAATTCAAGTCTAAAGTATTCTCAAATAGAAAGGATTTGGATACCAAAAGTCATTATTTCTATCATTAATTCCTCTGTGTTTACAAGTAGTATCTTGCAGTCTGACTCATTACTTTCTTTATAATTGTGATTACTCTTTAGAAGTTTCAGAGAAAGTTTTGAGCTATGAAATTCCAATTACCTTAAGGCATAGCAACATAATTTGTAAGCAATTTAATTTAGCATAAGAAGCAATGGCAGTCTGTGTTCCTTGCAATCTACAATATCTTTCATTTAGAACAACAATACTCCAAATCTGAGTCTGTTAAATTAGTGCTACTGTGGTATAATGACAAAAATTAGTTCAGAGAATGTTCAAAATTTTAGAAATAAATTATACTGGGAAAAATTTCAGAATTAAGCATACTAATTTTTTATATCCACTTTTACAGCAAATATAAGGAAAATCATGCTCTATGCAACTGAGTACTACACAAATCAGATGGGTTTCATAGCATGGAATACAATCAAGGATGTGCACAGTGAAATTATCTTCTTATTTGAACTTCAGCTTTCAAAGTTCTCACAATCAAGTACAGAACAGGGTGAAAACACTTTGGTTTCAGCCTTAAAAATGACTGTAGCTGGCATGCAATCTCAATTTGGAGAACCACCAAAGAACAAAAGTTTATGGAAACCGTGATAACAAGCATTATAAGCTTTTTTAAAAGTATACAACTTTAACTCGTAAGTAAAGAAACAGATTGTTGTAAGTGGATTTAATGTTCTCATCCACTTCTTACTGGTTTAATATTCTCTATATTGAGCTATAACTACAAAGGCCATTACAATATTGAACTTCTCTACTTGACCTAAACTGTCTGTCCATCTTGACATTTAATAGTCACTTTTTACAGCTGCTAGAATCATAAGTGGTCTAACCATCCACCTATTCTCAATATTTTTCTCTGGCTGCTGGGGGAAAACATCATTACAGGAATGTGTGTATCAGTTTCATATTTCAGGTAGCTTTTTCCTCCGTCTTGACCCAGAGGTTTTTAAGTTTTAGAAAGTTAAAACAGCTAACAAGGATCAGGAAGCTCATGAAATTTACAAACCTCAAGAAGCTCACTAAAGTTACAAAATTCCTGAGGACCTTCCTGAAAATTACATATGAGCAGTAAATTATTTCTGGAGAGAGGTGACTACTCATTAGAGCTGTCTACAAGGTAGGCAGAGAGCAGACCAAGGGATGCAGTTTGGTGAGTTGTTACCCCTGCTGCTGTAGTTTTATTGTGATGCACGTCCTTTAAATCATTAATTCTCCTGAAAGTATTCCCAAAGAATTGTTAATTCATCAAGGCAGACTTGAGGGGAGGGGTAATCATGTCTTTTGTCTGTCATTGGTTATTTGTCTAAGGTTTATAGATGCTTATTCACACATCCCAGGAAAAGGCACGTGACATTAAAACTTTCCAATCTAAAATACACTGTGGTCCAAAATAGTGAATATTGACTTAAACCATTCTGCATTCCTCTCTCTCTCTCTCTCTCTCTCTCTCTCTCTCTCTCTCTCTCTCTCTCTCTCCCTCTCTCTTCTCTCTCTTGTTTGTCTTCTTTCCCCTCTTTAATCTTCTTGACAGCATGTTTATCCTCATTCTGAAAAGAAAACTTATCTAAGTTATCAAAATTAAATATACTCACCAAAATTCAAGGACAGTGGCTTATTTCAGTTACTCCCACACTCTGGTAGCAGAGGCTGGAAGGCAGGGAGTCCTAAGCAAGCCTGGATATGGAATGAGACCTTGTTTTCAAAAATCAAAGCCTGCTGGGTGTGGTGGCGCATGCCTTTAATCCCAGCACTTGGGAGGCAGAGGCAGGCAGATCTTTGTGAGTTCAAGGCCAGCATGGTCTGCATAGTGAGTTCCAGGATAGCTGGGGCTACAAAGGGACCCTGTCTCAAAAAGACAAAAAAAAAAAAGTCAAAGCCTACAGTTGCAGCTCAGAAAAGAGTTGGATTTACTTGCCTAAGGCTCTGGATTTGCTCCCTACCAAAGCCAAAATAAAAAGTCTAATATGAATTCTGAACTTCCTCCACTATATTTTTTATTATTACCTTGAATTTTATGACTTTATGTATTTTCTCAAGATCAAGATATTATTAGTAAGCCTACTTTTTAAAATCTATTTTTAAAAACAGAAGGCACTTTTAGAACTTTATTTAGAAAAAAATTAAGAAATACCTTGGAATATAGAAGTAATATTCAAATATGAAATTAAAGTATCTGTCAATCAAAAGTCTAAACTAATTTCTGCACAGAAACTTTTATTTCAAAACCACTATCTGCACATGAGGCCCCTCCCGAGGCCCCAGAGTAGGCTTTCCCTACTTTAGACAGGGACTTAGCAGAAGGTCTGTGAGTGCTTGATCTGGCCTCTGCCTGGGGTGGGAACTGAGAACTAAGCTTATCATCTCAGAGTGCTTGATCTGACCTCCATCTGGGGTAGGAGCTGAGAATTTAGAAAACAGCCTGAGAGTGCCTGATTAGGCCTCCACTGGGTAGCAGGGCTGAGACCTCAGCAGACAACCTGAAAGCCCCTGGTTTCAGCCTCCACAAGGTGGTGAGTTTCCCCAAAGCTTCTCCAAGTCATACCATACCCAACTTCCTAAGTGGGATTATGTGAGGCCCCATCATGACCCCAGGGTAGACCTCCCTTACACTAAACCAGAGACCTGAGAATGCCTGATCTGGCCTCCACCTAGTTCAGGGCCAGAGAACTCAGCAGACTGGCTGAAAGTGCCAACATCAGGTCTCCCCTTAGCGAACTTCCCAAACTGTACTTAGTATCCACTAGTAGGGTCCAAACCTTAGTAGGAAGCCTGAGTGTACCTGACAAGAGCTTGACTTGGACCTCAGTGGGAGCTTCTGAGTAGCTGATCTGAAGCTATCAGTTCCCTCCAAAATAAAATCTGAGAGAACCTGCAACCTAGATCAAGCAGATTTACACACCCAATGAGAAAGCAACCAAGACACACCAATAATACAAACAGAAGCAAATGTCAACTCACCAAAAGTCTTGAGTTTCATACCAGAATCACAAACAGCAAAAGAAATGCACATGCCAAAAGCGTAATGGAAAAAAACAAAAAAGCAAACTTCCACCAAACCCCACCAGTCCTGTACAAGAGTTCTACAAGAAGAAGCCCCTAGAAATAACCCAGGACACAGAATTTGTCACTAAACCTGCGTTTTTAGATCTATTTTTGAAGACAGGAGGCACATTTAAGAACATTCATAAACATGATGAAGGAATCCAACCAATTTAAAGAACACACAAACAAATCAAAGCACTAAAAGAAGATAGGGACAAACTTCTGACTGAATTCACAAAAGAGACAGAAACATTGATGAAAACACAGGATGAAATGAAGAAGGAAGTGAAAAGCTAAACAAGCCAATTTGAAACAATAAGAGAAAGCCTCACTGTTAGAATGAATGAAATGTAGATCAGAATATTAACACCAGATGAAAGTTGAAGAATTGGACTGCTCAAGGAAAGGTTATGAAAAATTTTTAAAGACACAAGAATAGAATATGCAGGAGATGTAGGACACCATGAAAAAATAAAATCTACATATCATAGGCACAGTGGAAGGAGAAGAATTTCAGGTTCACAGTATTGGCCAGATCTTAAATAGTATTGTAGAAGAAAATTTCCCAAAATTAAGGAAAGACAGCCCCATACGAATACAAGACACACATAGAATACCAGATAGACAGGACCAGAAAAGAAATTCCCCACAGCACATCATAATAAAACCACTAAATGTACAGAACAAAGAGAGAATAGTGAAAGCTGCAAAAGAAAAAAAACTCACATATAAAGGAAAATACATCAGGATTATAGCTGATTTATCAGTGCAAACTATGAAAGGCAGAAGAATTTGGATCAAGGTATTTCCAGTTCTAAATAACAATAGATGTGAACCTAGAATACTTTACCTGTGGTCATCAAGTGGCTACTCTCCTCTGGCTATGGCCACTCTCCTGCTCTCTTAGTTCCCCTGATCAGTCATCTTGTCCGGACCCCAGGGCTGGTGAGGAGACTGTGTCAGCGGAGCCGCATTCAGACACAGGAGACCAGGTTCAGTGATGCAGATCTGGTTTATTGCAGGAAGGCACAAGCTTATATAGGGGTAGTGGTCCAATCACAGCACAGCAAGTAGTTTAAAGGTGAGGCATCCAAGGGTGGTGCACAGGACAGTAAGTAGTTTAAAGGTGAGGTATCCAAGGGTGGTGCACAGTACAGTGAGTAGTTTAAAGGTGAAATACCCAAGGGTGGTGATTAGGGAGTGGCGAGTTCTAGGCATCAGTCTCATGATCTGCCAATGGGAGCAAAATGTCACAAGGCATTCCTTGTGGCTCCAGCAGTTGGGCCATTGCCTCAGGCCTGCTGTATGACTGTCAATAAGACTTTCACCCTAGGCTCAAGCCTGTCTCCCCCATCCCCCCCCTTTTTTTATATATTTAAAGGTGAGGTATAATTTAGAATACATAGCATATTAGTATCAATCCAGATATATTAAGCAAAGTACAATGGCTCAGGGGGTCATTTAATCAAGAGCCCCCTCCCTTAAAATGGCAAGCTTTCTTAAGAGCAAGTTGTGCCAACTCCATGCCAACCAGTGGGAGTCGAGATTCTATGCCTTGGCATTGTTGTCCCCACCTCAAGGGTCACCCAGCATTGTGGACTGTGCCTGTCTTAGGTTGTCCTGTCTCTTGGGATCTTACCCGTTGTTTACTACCAGCCCTCAAAGGGTGAGTCCCTTGGTATGGTCCGGCAGAGGGAGAGGCAGTGTATCAAGCTTTGGCCTGTGCTAAGTCCTCTTAAGGGGCAAAGAATTCAATAAAAGCCAATGGAGTGGGGTCGTCCCATCTAGGGTAATGATGGGGATTAGGGAGTGGCAAGTTCTAGGCATCCGTCTCACAGTCTGCCAACAGGATTATATATGGCAAGGCATTTCCTGTGGCTCTGGCAATCAGGTAATTGTCTCAGGTCCATTGCATGGTTGTTCTGTAAGATTTTACACCTATGCTCAAACCTAATTTTCATATCTCTAGGTTGGTAAGGGCAAGGAACAGCGGGTCCTTGTTTGCAAAGACATGCTTGGCAAGATCTGGAGGTAGGGCAGCAGCTAACTGAACCAGAGAAATATGAGTTTTAACAAGATTATCAAGACCCTTAACAATGCAGGGTCCAAAAATCAGGAGTTAGCAGTAATGATGGCACA
>NW_008353027.1:563935-578731 GCF_000622305.1 Nannospalax galili
ATGATCGATATACTTGAGTTTGCCAAAAGGAGAAAAATGAGTGACATCCATTTGTGATATCTTGTTGGGGCCAAGGGCCCTAGGGAGAGTTCCAGAGGGTTGTAATGGTTCCAGAGGTAAAAGAGGGGCACAAGAGGAGCATGCACGGACCAAATGTTTACAGCTCTGAATCGGCAAGGTAGGGAGGAGCCTATGTATAGCTTGGGGAGAAAGGTGGAAGCAGGCGTGTAAGTCTCTAGCTTGTTGAATTAGGGTGGAGTCTAGGGTGGCACTCAGGACCAGTTTGTCAATGGCGGCATTGCCCTCTGCCAGAAGCCCTGGGAGATTGGTATGAGACCACAAGTGTTGAATATCCCAAGGGTCAGAGTGCTGCTCTAGTAATAGTTGTAATGAAGAGAGTAACAAATCAAGGGGGCTCTGATGGGGCCAGAAAGCTGCAAAGGCCAGATTTTTTAGAGTCTGATCTACATAAGCACTGTCAGAAAAAATATTACAGGGAGTTGTAGGGAGATCCTGAAAGACCTGTAACATGGCTGAGAGCTCTCTGAACTGTACAGATCCCTGGAAAGGGAAAACCTTATGTGAGGAGAGTTGTCCTCCTGGTAAATTATATAAACAAATTTGTATTTACTAGAATCAGTAAAGATTAGGAGAGCCTTAGGGAGAGGGTTAAACTTTGGGAATACCTGGGGAAATAGGGACAGGGGAAGATGTCTTATTCCTTGAAGGAGTTTATGTTTAGGATGATGATTGTCATATTTCCCCTGATAGACTAGTAGAAGAGTTTGGAAACCAGGGTTGTCAAGCAAGGAACAATGACTGGAGCATGTGAAGTAGAAGGGGAAGAACCAACGATTCAGGTTCACGGCCATACAGAAGGCGGGAGGTGTGGACAAGTTTAAGGGCTAGCATAGCCCATGCCTCAATAACTGGGGTGATCTTGTGAAGTTGACTCCATGAAAAGTGGACCCATATCAGGAGGCCCTGGGTCTGCCACAGCACTCCCAAAGGGGTGTTTTTAGTAGGAATAACTAGTGCTTGGATGGGCAACTTTGGCTGTATCCTATTTACAAACGCTTGGGACAGGTGAGAATTGATCATTGAGACAACACGTGCCTCTGGAGAGACCTTTCAGGGAATGGAGACCATCTCAGTACCCTGCAAGAGGTCAAAGAGCAGTGTAAGCTCTTCTGTGGACATCAGTAAGAAGCCCCATATCCAATTGATGTTGCCACAGAGGGTTTGTGCCTCTGAAAGTGTATTCTCATCTGGTAAGGTAAGAACAGGAGCTATGAGCAGGATATCTTGAATAGAGTGGCCCAAAAAGGTATAAGGTGCATGTAACTGTATTTTATCTGCTGCAATAGTAAGACCTAATGCCTGGAGGTTTGTTTTGAGTTTTTGAAAAGCTCATTGTAAGATCTTAGAATCCTTATGGGTGATAAGAATGTCATCCATATAATGTAAAATATAAACCTCAGTCAGCAAAGGTCTTCAGGCATGGGCCACATAATATTGGCAGATAGTAGGACTGTTTTTCATGCCCTGAGGCAAAACCTTCCATTGATAGCATTGAACTTGAAGGTTATGGTTGGTGGTAGGTATAGAGAAGGCAAAATAGGGCTTATCATGATCACGAAGAGGAATAGAAGAGAAACAGTCCTTAATATCTATAATAATAATAACACACTCTTTGGGAAATAGTGGTAGGGTGAGGCATTCCTGTTTGAAGGGTCCCTAAAGGCTTCATATGCTCATTAATAGCCCTTAAATCATGTAAAAGTCTCCACTTTCCTGATCTGTTTTGTATAACAAAAATGGGAGAATTATGAGGGCTAAGTGAGGGCTCAATGTGACCCAAGGATAACTGTTCCTGGACCAAGCAGAGCAAATCAGCTAATTTATGTGAAGGAAGAGGCCACTGCTCCACCCATTTAGGGAGCTTTAGTGTCCCAGGTTAGTTTGATGGGAGGTGGCTTGGGCAGCAGAGCAGTGGCCATTAGAATTGGGGGTGAGGGTGGGGGGCATTAACTAACTGCTGGTCTACAATGTGGTAATCATAAAGGCCTTTTCATTGATAGTTAGAACAGCCTCCATATTGCAGAGGATATCTCTCCCCCACAAGTTATGGGGAAGCCCTGCAGCTAGGAGTGGTTTAATAGCTCCTGTATTGCTATCTGGGTCAGTCCAGACCATGGGATGTTGGACCTGTAAAGTATTTTGTAAGGCCCCAACACCTTGTATAGGGGGTCCAGGCTTATGCTGCCAACAAGGCAAGGATTCTTCCTGTCTGATTACAGTAATATCAGCCCCTGTATCAATTAGGCCTTTAAACTTATGGCCATCTAGGGAGAGTTGCATCCTAGGGTTATGCAAATCAATAGGCATCATCCATTGGATGTGGGGGGTGTATTTCCCTACTTCCTCTCTTTGGGGAAGGGCTGAGAGGCACCCTGTTGCCTGTTTAAAGGCACCTTTTGTGTGGGTTTAGCATCTGCACCCACCTTAGACCTACATTCTCTTGCCCAATGAAAGCCTTTGTGGCATCTTGGGCATTTTGAAGAGGGAACCTGGCTCCTTTTGGCCTCTTTCATAATAGGACAGGTACGTGACCAATGGCCCTGTCCGCCACAGGCCCAACATTTACCTTTTTCCAGCTTGGTCTGAAGCTGATGAGCAGCCAGTGCCTTGGCAAGGGCCGCGGCATGGGCCCAAGCAGTCCCCACATCTCGGCAGGCCAGAATCCAATTAGAGACATCCTTGTGTCTAACAGGTCCTATGGCAAGGCGACACTCTGTAGAGCAGCATTCATATACAAGAATCTTGAGCAAGGCTTTGGCAGCTCCCTGATGACTGATCTTTCTATTTATACTTTGTTGGCATCTCTCAAAAAAATCAGAGAAAGACTCGCTTGGTTTTTGTATCAATTTGGTTAATTTGGTATCACTGCAAGTTGGCATACTTCAAAAAGCACGCAGTGCACAAAGCCGTACTTGTTCAAAGCAGTGGGGAGCTCCCTATGCCTGAGCTTGGGAGGTCTCAAAATTGCTGCATCCTATTAGAGCATCAATTCCTATGTTTTGGACATTGGCATTTCTATTGAGCTCTGCCTATTGTTCACATTCATCTTGGTAAGCAGCTTTCCATAAAAGGAAATCGCCTCCCTGTAAGCAGGCATGGGTGATATTCTGCCAATCATAGGGGGTATTGGCATTGTATCTAATAACTGACAAAACCAGGGGGAGTGAATGTCATCCTCAATTGTTGCCTTACGCAGCTTCCTTAAGGTATCATGAGAATATGGATTCCAGACGGTGGGGTTCTGTTGTCCCTGATTGACAGTAACTGGGAAGAACTGTGGAGAATCTCCCATTGTATCATAGAAGATAGGTGGGAGGGGCTTCCAGACCTCCTCTGGAAGGGAGGGGTAGGTGGACTGGAGAGGAACTTCCTTAAAGCTAGTGCAAGGTGGTAGAAAGTAGCCATTGCCCTGTAATGGCAGAGCAGAGGCTGCCCTAACTTCCTGTTTTCCATCAAAGCTAGTAAAAGATGGTGGAGGGTAGCCATCGCCCTGTTATGGCAGAGCAGAGGCTCCCCTAACTGCCTATTTTCCATCAAGAGAGCTCTCAAACCCCAATTCCTTATTTTTTATAGCATCATTAACAGTCATAGTTTTATCAGAACAAGAATCCGTTAGTTTTGCTTTAACTGGAAATGCCTGGGACAGACCATCCCCAGCATCCTATTTTTGTATTTGCTTATCTATCTCCTTAAATAGGGGATTGTCCTGTTCAGGGGCTTTGGGGGGAACCCCCTGAAGGGAGGCCAGAATGGCTGCCACAGTGGGGTAGAACAGCCCAGACTCTGGGCGTCCCACCCTGACTTCTCTATGCCCGGCCAAGAATAAAATGCAAGCCCATTGTTCAGGATCCTAGCAACAAGAATCTGTAAACCAGGTGGCAAGAGCTAGCACTTCATTTAAAACCTTAGTTACGTCCTTTTCTGTTAGCCTAATTTGCCTACTCCTGAGGAGAGAAACCAGTGCAGCAGCGCAGGGGCTGGCAGCAGCTGGATGACTATTCTGCATACTAGAGGTCACCACCCTGCAGGACGTACCCAAAGGGACTCAGGAACCATTCAGGAAGATGGTCAGTGGAGACAGGAACGACACGCCAAACTGAAGATCGCGAACTGGAATAAAAAGCAGAACAAAACGAAAGCAGCGAGCAACCACGGGAAGAGCACCTAGAAAGGGGGCATTGGGAGCCTAAGGTGTTACAGCTCAGAGTGTTACAGCTCTGTGGGGAGGGGATCCCAGCCCCACGCTGGGTGCCAGCTGTGGTTGCTGGCTGTGGATGCTCTCCTCCGGCTATGGCCTCTCTCCTGCTCTCTTAGTTCCTCTGATCAGTCGTCCGGTCCAATGATCAGTCATCTTGTCCAGACCCCAGGGCTGGTGAGGAGACTGTGTCAGCGGAGCCGCATTCAGACACAGGAGACCAGGTTCAGTGATGCAGATCTGGTTTATTGCAGGAAGGCACAAGCTTATATAGGGGTAGTGGTCCAATCACAGCACAGCAAGTAGTTTAAAGGTGAGGTATCCAAGGCGGGTGCACAGTACAGTAAGTAGATTAAAGGTGAGGTACCCAAGGGTGGTGATTAGGGCGTGGTGAGCTCTAGGCATCAGTCTCATGATCTTCCAATGGGAGCAAAATGTCACAAGGCATTCCTTGTGGCTCCAGCAGTTGGGCCGTTGTCTCAGGCCTGCTGTATGGCTGTCAATAAGACTTTCACCCTAGGCTCAAGCCTCTCTCTCACATTTACCCAGCAAGAATGTCTATTACAGTTGAGGGGGAAAGAAACATCTTCCATTACAGGAATAGGCTGAAAGAATACATATTGACAAAACCTGATTTTCAAAGAATACTTGAAGCAATACAAAGAACAAAGAAAAGAACAGCTATACCCCAGGGGCAACAAAAAGAAAGCAAATGAAGGTGGAAATGTGGAAACACAAAATTAGACAAAGAATACAAACAGTAATAAAAATAATGACAACAAATACACATCTTTCTATTATAATTTTAAACATCAATGGATTGAACTCCCCATTCAAAAGACACAGGCTAGTTGAATGGTTTAAGAAACAAAAATCCATCTTTTTGTTGTCTGCAAGAGACAGATCTCGCCTTCAGGGATAGACACTACCTTAAGTTGAAAGTATTAAAAAGAATATTTCAAGCAAATGACACTAAGTAAAAAGCAGGGGTTGCAATTCTAATATCTGACAAAAGAGACTTCGAACTAAAACTAATCAGAAGAGATGAAGAGGGCCACTTCATTCTCATCAAAGGAAAAATTAACAAAGAAGGTATTACAATCCTGAACATATATGCATGAAACTCTGGTTCACCAAAATTCATAAAAACACTACTGGATTTTAAGACACAAATTATCCCCAACACAGTAATAGTAGAGTTATTTAACCCCACTTTTTCCATTACACAGGTCAACCAGATAAAGAATAGAGAGACGACTGAATTAAATGATACTATACATCAAATGGACCTAACAGATATCTCCCCAATATTCCCATCCAAGCACCAAGGAACATACCTTCTATTCAGCACCCCATGAAATGTCCTCAAAAATTAACCACATATTGGGGCACAAGACAAACCATAACAAATACAAAAAAATGGAAAAGATTCCATGCATTCTTCTAGGCCACAATGAAATAAAGCCTAAAATCAACACTGAAAGAAGCCTTAGTCTCTACAAGGAGATTAAGCAACACACTCCTGAATGATGAGGGGGTCAAAGAAGATATTAAAAAAGAAATCAGTTATTCCTAGATGTCAATGAAAAAGGCAATACAACACAATAAAACCTCTAGGACCCTTTAAGAGCAGCCCTAAGAGGGAAGTTGATAGCTCCAAGGGCCTACATTTAAAATTCAGAAAAAGCACAAATAAATGTCTTCACATTGCAATCCAAGATGCTGGAAAGGCAAGAAAAAATGAAACCCAAATGCAACAGAAGAGAAGAAATAACAAAAATCATCACAGAAATCAATGAAATAGAAACAAATAAAACAATACAAAGAATCATTGAATCTAAGAGCTGGTTCTTTGCAAAGCTAGACAAGATAGACAGACGCTTAGCCCAAAATCAGAGATGAAAGGGGAAACATCACAACATACAGCCAAAAGATAGGGAACATTATAAGGGAATATCTTAAGAACATATAATTTACTAAATTTAAACCCTAAAAGAAATGGACAATATCTAATATCATGGGAATCACCAAAGTTAAACCAAATCAACAGTTTAAACAGACCCATAACACGTAAGGAAATCAATAATATAAATAATAATAAAAAGGCTCCCAAGTAAATAAATCCCAGATCCATATGAATTTACAGCAGAATTCTACCAGACATTTAAAGAGGACCTCCAACCAATACTACTTTAATCATTCAAAATTATAGAAATGGAGGGAGAACTCCAAATTCATTCTATGAAGCCAGCATCACCCTCTAATACCCAAACCAGATAAAGACACAACCCAAAAAGAAGGAAAAAAAAAAAAAAAGCTATTGACCCCTATCTGTTTCCTTATAAACCACACCACACATCAAAAGGATCATTCACCATGATCAAGTAAGCTTTATTCCAGAGATGCAGGGGTGGATCAATGTACACAAGACAATAAACATCATCAATCATATAAATGGACTTAAAAACAAAAACCACATCATCATCAATAGATGCAGAAAAGTCTTTTCAAAAAATTCAACATGCATTCATGTTAAAAATTCTTAAGGGAACTGGACTGGAGAGAACTTACCTCAGCATAATTCAAGCTATATACAACAAACCCACAGCCAACATCATTCTAAATGGAGAAAAACTGGAAGCTTTCCCATTAAAATCAGGAACCACACAAAAATGTCCACTATCTCCATTCCTTTTCAATATAGTGCTTGAAACTCTTGCTAAAGCAATAAGACAAGAGTAGGAAATTAAGAGTACTAATTTGAAAAGAAGATATCATATTATCCCTTCTTGCAGATGATATACTTAAAAGATCCACCAGAAAACCCCTAATACTGATCAATACTTTCAGTAAAGTGGCAGGTTCCAAAATTAATGTACAAAAATTAGTAGCGTTTCTATATACCAATAACAAGCAATTGGAGAAAGCATACAGGAAAGTCCTCCAATGCACAAGAACCACAAAAAATATCTTGGAATAAACCTGACTAATGACATCAAAGATATCTGAAATGAAAAGTTTAAATCTTTAAAGAAAGAAATTGAGGAAGACACCAGAAAATGGAAGGACCTCCCATGCTCACGGGTTGGAAGAATTAATATTGTGAAAATGACCATCCTACCAAAAGAAATATAGATATTCAGTGCTATCCCAATCAAAATTCCCATGACATACTTTCACAAAATTAGAAAAAAAATCCTTAAATTTGTGTGGAAGCATAAGAGACCCCAGATAGCCAAAGCAAACCTTAGCACTAAAAGCAACTCTGGGAGGATTACTGTCTTAGATCTCAAAGTACACTGTAGAACCATAGTTATAAAAGCAGCATGGTACTGGTACAAAAACAGACACATAGATCACTGGAATATCATTGAATACCCAAACCTGAGAACACACAATTTCAGCCACCTGATATTTGACAAAGTGGCCAAGAACATAATGAAAGAAAGAGAACATCTTCAACAAATGGTACTGGAAAAATGGATCTCAATCTGTAGAAGAATGAAACTAGATCCTTTTCTTTCACCTTCCACAAAAGTCAACTCCAAATGGACCAAAGATCTCAATGTGAAACTCAAAACTCATAAACTATTAGAAGAAAACACTGGCAGTAATGTACAAGATATAGGTGTAGGAAAGGACTTTCTAAATCAGACAGCTGTTGGCTCAGGAAATAAGTTCAATAAGCAACAAGTGGGACCTCACAAAACTAAAAAGCTTCTGCACAGCAAAACAAACAATCAAGAAAACAAAGAGAAAACCCACTGAGTGGGAAAGAATCTTTACCAGTGACACATCTGACAGAAGTTTAACATTCAGAATATATAAAGAACTCAAAAAACAAAGAATCAAGAAAACAAATGACACAATTAAAAAGTGGGGTAAAGATCTAAACAATTCTCAAGGGAAGAAATAAAAATTTCTAAGAAACACCTTAAAAAGTGTTCTCGTTTGTTAGTAATAAGGGAAATGCAAATTAAAACTGGCATAAGATTTCAGCTTACCCCAGTCAGGCTGGCTAAGATCAAGAGAACAAATGATACCAAATGCCAGGGAGGATGTAGGGAAAGGGGAATGCTCATTCACGGGTAGAATTCCAAACCCGTCAACCCCTATGGAAAGCAGAATGGAGAACTCTTAGGAAATAAAAATGAACCTACCATATGACCTGGTTATACCACTCCTTTGTATGTATCCAAAGGACATGTCCTATTGCTGTGATTCTTGTACACTTGTTGCTGCTCTTTTCAAATAGCTAAGAGTACCTCAACTGACTGGTTAATGAAAATGTGGTATATTTACACAATGGTGGTCTATTCAGCAGTAAAGAAAGATGAAATAATGAAATTTGCATGTAAGTGGATGGATCTAGAAACTGTTATACTAGGAGAAGTAACACAGACTCAGTAAAATAAAATACTTACGGTCTCCTTCATTTGTGGATCCTAGCACCAAATCCTTAGAAAGAGTCCCACTGAAATGGGCCAACAGCCCATGGAAAACAAATGATGCAGAGACTTAAAGCTTCAGTGCTTTGCCACAATGGGAGGAAAATCGTTCCAGACCTGCCCCCTTCCCCAACCCCGCCAAGGATCAGGGACTTTTGCGGAAAAGGTTGGCGGAAAGGGGTGGAGTGTTAACTGGAAATGTCCTCTGACCATACACTGGCAAGCTATAACCACAGCTCCTTCCCACTCTCCTCATTGATGGGAGAGTCAGTTACCCCTCCCACCCAATCAGTTGACATTAGCTGCATGTGGGTGAGGGGCAGAGAACACCATGAAGCACCTCTCTCTCCATTCTCTATTTGAGTGTGGACTTTCCAGGGCAGCCATAAATGGGAGAGGGCATGCTTCTGTAATAAATTCCCAACCTATGCTTTGTCCATAATCTAAATAAACTAGTTAGGATTTTCCAAAAAAGAAACAAAACAAAACAAAAACACTGTTTGCATGATGTGAACATCAATCTAGTAGATATTAAACCCTAGTATGATCAGATAATCCTGAGTGGCTGCTCTAGCAGAAAATTGGGTTCAGTTTTGAGCACCCTCATTATGTGGCTCACAACCACCTGCACTTCCAATTTCAGGGGATGTGATGCCACCTTCTGTACTCTATGTTCGCCTTCATTAATGTTGTGCACATACAGAAATATAAATTAAAAAATATAAAGAATATTAGAGAATATCAATGTAACAAATCAGCCAGGCTGAAGGGAGATTAGTGAGCTGTGAATCAAGTTTTGTATACTTCCATTTGTAAAGCTACAAAAGTTTTTTGCTTTAAACCATTAGAGAAACATTTTACTTGTAGATTAGTTTAATTTCTGATAATATGACTAACTAAATACTTTAAAAGCACTCTTCCTGTCAGAAAAATGTATCATTGATAAGCAAATGTATTTTTTTAATGTTTTTATTTGTTACTTTTATTTTATGTGTATGAGTGTATTGCCTGCATGTATGTGAGTGCATCCATGTCATGCAATGCTGCTAAATTCAGAAGAGGGCTTCGGATTCCCCTTGAACTGGAGTTAAGGACAGTTCGTAGTCACCATATGGGTGCTGGGAATCAAACCCAGGTGTCTGCAAGAGGAATCAGTGCTCTTAAGCGCTGAGCCATCTCTCCAGCTCTCAAATATATTTTTAAGTCTTCAGTCTCCAAATCCACCAAAACCTGACAAAGTATAACAGCCTACCATGACAATCAAAGTACAAGATTCCAGAGCAAATAAATAGTAAAACTGCTTTCATTTTGAAGCCTTATATAAGTCATTTGGAGATTTAAGTTTAAAGAATTCAAAATTCTAGTGACAAAATCAGCATAAAATACAAGCTAATATAAACTGTGGAATTACTGATTTTTAATATTTTGATATTTTGAAAGGAATTGGCATTTTAAAAGCAATATAACCTAGCATGCATAAGTTCTAAAGTTTCTTTAGTTTATATTTATGTCCTTTATCTGTTTCAATATTCTACCTAGGATATCACCTTGTATTCATTCTTCATGTTTCCACAAGCTCCTCTTGGTTAACAGTTCCTAAGGCTTTTCTTTCTTGGTGATATTGCTGGTTTTGTGGAATACTGACCTAGGATTTGGGCAACTATGCCATAGATGACATTTTTCTGATCTTTTCTCTATGATTACAATGGAGTTATATGTTGTGGAGCAAAGACCACTGAGGAACAGAACCCTACATGACCCAGAATTTAGGGCACAAATTATTCACTTAACAGGAACCCCCACTATATGTTCAAAAACTTTTGTATAGGTTGTCCTCTAGAGAATTATCATGTATAGTGCAAATGAAAGAACGTTTCACTCAAAGTCCACTGCTTTGGATGGGGGTGGGGAGAATATTAGTGTTTTGTCTCCTTTAAGATGCAGTGCCTAGTGGAGTGGTGGTACTTCCTTTAATTCAAGCACTCAGGAGGCACAGGCAAGGCAGATCACTGTGAGATGGAAGCCATCCTGGTCTACATGAGGAGTTCTAGACCTGCAGGGGCTACAGGGATATCCTGTCTCAAATAGTCCAAAAAATAGGGAGTGCCTACTTAAACTATTTAAAATATTTGTGTTCTTCTAGAGCAATCTCTTTTCCATATATATACATATGTGTGTGTGTGTGTGTGTACATAGGTATAAATGTATTCAATAAGCCACTTAAATAGCTAGAACTATGTGATGTTCTGTCCATCTTTTGATTATTGAGAAAGCTGCCATAAACATTTGTGCTATCGTACATTTTAAGACAATTCAGAAATCTAGAAAAAGAAGGTACTGTAATTACAAGTAAGGCAGAAATGTCACCCATTAGCCAGATATATGTCAAAAGATTCCTAACACTTGAACAGGTTAAGAAAATAATTTTTTCTAGAAAATTTTGAAGTAAAAATATTTTTTCAAACCAGAAATCCAAGACTCATCTTTTACACATTCAAAGTGAGCATACGTGGGGCAGGGAAGAGAATGGAGTTGTGTGGAGGAAAGCTGTGGGGATGAAGGGCCTGGAATTTATGTTCAATTTAGGATTCCATTATAGAAAAAAAAAGATAAGTTGCTATTATTTTTCTTTATGTTCACAATAAAACTGTTGATAAATAAAATGATGGCACGTGCATTTAATTTTGGTACTTGGGAAACAGAGGCAAAATAATTTCTGTGTGAGTTCAAGGCCAACCTGCTCCAACACAGCAAGTTCCAGATCAATCAAGACTATATTATGAGAACTTAATAAATAAATAAATAATAAAAACTTAGGCCCATTCGTACAAATGATGGACAATAGCAGATCTGTAACAGATGAAAACCTTTGCTGGCTTCACTGAAACACACTTCTTTTCTAGAATGTACAGTTTCAAGAAAGGTGTATCAAACATTGATTTTTCAAACTTTTAAAAAAGTTTTCCTACTATACCTAGCCATAGAAAATACTCAGGGTAATCAAGGAAAAACGAAAGTAGTAATTACTGATAAAACCAGTTATTTATCATATGTTAATAATTTATAATTCTTGTAGATTATATTGGCACTTTTTATATTTATGACCCAAATTTAAAGCAATAAAATAGACTATTTCATTTAAAAATTTTCAGTTCCAATATTTCTTCACATTTATAGCTGATGTATAAAAGAACAATTTTATAATAGCTGTTGGTAGCTAATCATACTTCTGCCTCCTATATGGGAACATGTGGCAAGTAAATAGGTGTATGTTCATCAGGGAACTGTCAGAAAATCTGATTTGTCTCTTAACTTTTTCATTATAATTGCCATTATTTAATGATTTAATTTACAGTAGCATGAAACTTGGTGTTGCAATTCTTCAGGTAAATAATGTTATATTCATTGACTTAAATTTACCTCAGTGATATTCTAGACAAAGGGGAAGAGGGAGTAACCTGGCCTACAGTGTCTCATTCATTGTAAGTTATTTAAATGTTTAGCTCACAACATGAAGATGGTGAATCATTTAAAATAACTCAGTTTGTTCACTCACTATGGAAACCTGAATTACCTGAATATTATGGGAGATGAAAAAGAATAAAATAGAAGGAATAAAAAAGAGATAAACTCTTAAGGAAAATAAAGTATCTTGCACCTGCAATAACAGTATGGCATTAACCAGAGAACTGGGGCTATCTTATTTCCCTACAGTATAATCTTGCTACTTAAAGTTCATTGTGCTTCTCATGAATAATGTATGTGGGTTGTTATTTCAGGTTAGGTAGGGATAACACAAAAGACAGACTTTAATCATTTATATTTATTTATTATTTTTACTTTTTGTGTATGAGTGTATTGCCTGTATGTGTATAAGTGCACCATGTCATGTAATGCCTGGTGGAGGACAGAAGAAGTTGTCAGAGTCCCTTGGAACTGGAGTTTCAGCGTCATGTGGATGCTGAAAAATGAATCAAGGTCCTCTGCAGGAACAGCCCATGTTCTTAACCATTGAAGCATCTCTCTAGCCCCAACATTTTAAGTTTTAAATGAGCAATATCATTACCACCTATATTATAAAAGGGAAGGGTCATGAAATTGTGTTAGAGCAATTATTATGCTATTGGAAATATCAGAACTTACATTAAGTAGAGCCAAACTTTTTTCATTACATTTACATATGAGAAAACATATCCTTTAAATGCCTATTTATATGTTTTACTTAAGATGAAAATTCTTAACCCAAGACTAAATACATGTAGCAAATCTGCCTCACTTGTACAAACTCTTACCCCAATAAATTATTGATTAACAACACAGGGGAAAGGTGAAAGAATTGTTGCTAACATTAAAGATTAGGAAAGTGCTGTGGTAATCCATTTATCAGAAATTAGAAAAATTACACTGGCGTGTTTTGTAAATTACTGAAACATTATACTTAAGTTACTTTCAACACATCCTGTAGTATGTCTTCCAGCATTTGTTTTATATGAAATGCTTTTCTGTTGTCCATGATCCTTGTACATCTCACATTACCAGGTATTCAGCTAGTCAGAGACACCTGCATTTCTAAAATTAAACATAAAATCCATTTTGGCATTGTGATAACATATATTCTAAATATATATCTGTATTATATTGAAAATATTCTGGTAATGAGTCTTCTCATGTGTGCATACGATCAATGCATAGATTTTTAAGTAATTCATAGTTTTTAATTATAATAGTCTATTGCTTCATTTATAGATGCTATGCATATCTTTCATTGGTCAGTTTGGTTGTAACCATCTTAAATCAGTCATTTAAATATCCTTGTGGAAGAGATCATGAATCTTTCAGATGTGAGACTTTCCATAACAATTTGCAAGTGTCTATGACATAGGGAAGTAAGAAGCTATTATGGAGCCATCACTCATTCTTCTGTCCAAAATGGCTGATAAGCATTTGCACATACAGGAGTCAAAGAAAAACTGATATATGTAAATAGTTATTAGAAACAAAGGGTCTCAAAAACTCACACAATGTTTTCTGTTGTTTTACTGCTTCTCATATATGTGTTTACATATATGAGTGTATACATATATGCATATGCATATATGTGTATATATTATATGTGATTTAAATTTTTCCTTGCTTTTTGAGGTTTTGTTTTTTGTTTTGTGGTTGTTTGGTTTTGAAAGAGTTTCTTGCTATGTAGCCCTATCTTCACATTTGAAGTCTACCTTCTTTAGCCTCTCAAATGCAGGGATTACAGAAATAAGCTACCATGTTCAGCTTCAGCAAACTGCTACTTTCTAATTATAACATGGGAAAAGCCCAAACAATTAAGATATTTACAATGTGAATGGTTCCCTTATTCTTTCACTCTTCATAAACAATAATAATACCATGCACAGCATTAGCAATGGTATAAATACTCTCTGATTTAAAGCAAATTCTATATCATTTAAGTAACACTATATATGCTTTTCATTTATTTTAAAAATGTTATATCTGAGAAAAATGGTTTAGCATTTTACTTTGCTCTTGATAGACCAAACTGAAATGGCTTGTCTCTCAAAACTGACTTGATTCACAAAATGTTGACAAAAATTATTATCTTATTCAACTTTCAGTAAATATATGATGTATATTCTCAAACATTTATCCAACACAAGAAGCAATTAATTTAAAAATGTCTGATGATGCGTCTGTTATATTTGTACTGATTTTTTTTTTCTAGAACACTTGACTATTGGTACCTTACATGGACGGTTTAAGGTTTTCATCTCATGTAGAAAATTTACAATGTGACAGATTTTTCTATGATGTTATTCACATGAGACATTAGAAATACTCGCAGAATATTATTGTCACCAAAGAAATCAACTCATAATTGTGACTATCAGTGCAATTTATTATAACATGGGTGCACTCACATACATGCAGGCAATACACTCGTACACATAAAATAAAAAAAAATTTTTTTTAAAAACCCAGAAGTAGATCTGCCATAGGACCCAGCTATGCTACTCCTGGGTGTTTACCAGGACTCCAAGTCAATGTATTAGAGAGTTAGTTGTAAATCAGTCC
>NW_008353027.1:578749-585088 GCF_000622305.1 Nannospalax galili
TATTTTTTTTACTGTTTTGAACAATACAATCATAGAAGGCTCTTGAAATAACCATTACTCTCCTGAGATTAAAATATTAAATAAAATTTCACATTCATTGAATATATAATTTTATATGCTGCCAATTCAGAATATAGGGAAAATTATAATATTTTGATAAAAAATATTTTCCTGAATTATATAGTTATATTTTAACTGTATTAACCTGAATTTCATGTGATATATCCTTTGATATGACAAATTAATCCAAGTTGAAGAGTAATATATTTAGTTAATAAATGAAAGCAATGAAAGATTCTGAGAATTTTCCTCAAAGGAGTAAAACAAAACAAAACAAAACTCCAGAGTCAAACTGCTAGAAGAAAACACAGGCAGGACTCTCCAAGATATAGGCATGGGAAATTGGATACCAGCTGCTTGGGCACTAAGATCAACAAACAATAATTGGGACCTCATTAAATTGAAAAGTTACTGTGAAGCAAAAGAAACAACCAAAGAAGGGAAGAGGAAACCCACTGAGTTGGGGAAAATCTTTACCAGCTACACATGCAACAGAGGATTAATATCCAGAATACACAAAGAACTCAAACAACAAAGAAATAAGAAAATAAACAACCCAATGAAAGGATGGGCGATGGACTTGAACAAAGAGTTCTCAAATGAAGAAATAAAAATGACTAAGAAGCACCTTAAAAAGTGCTCAACATCCTCAGTAATTAAAGAAAAGCAGATAAAATCCACTTTAATGTTCTGTCTTATCCCAGTCAGACTGGTTAAGATCAAGAGAAGAAAAGAGGGGCTGTAGAAAAAGATGACCGCTCCTTCACTGCTGGTGGGAATGCAAATTCGTGCAACCACTATGGAAAGTAGTGTGGAGAACTCTGAAAAACTAAAAACAAACCTACCATATGATCTGCTGATACCACTTCTTGGCATATACACAAAGGACTTGTCATACTGCAGAGATATCTGTACATCCATGTTTGCTGCTGCCTTCTTCACCATAGCTAAGAAATGGAAACAACCTAAATGTCCCTCAACTGCAGGATAGATAATGAAAATGTGCTACATTTACACAACAGAGTTCTACTCAGCAGTAAGAAAAGATGAAATTATGAAATTTGCAGGTAAATTGATGGAACTAGAGAGTATTATACTAAGTGAAGTAACACAAATGCAGAAAAGCAAATGACATATACTCTCCCTCATTTCTGAATTGTAGCACCAATCCCTTATATGTGAGTATATAAATTCTGATGTAATAATAGGAGTCAGTAAAATGGAAAAACTACATGGAGGTAGAGGAAAAGAAAGAACCTGAAAGGGGAATAGTAGGGATCAGATGTTACTCGGGGGGAGATGGGGAATATAGGAGTGCTAGGCAGCAATCAGAGGAGGGAGGGACATGCAAGGAGCCATGGTGTAGTGGGGAGGGCAGTCAGGAGAGGAGGGATGGTGGGAGTCAGGATATATTGGGGTAGTGGGGATCCAGGGGGTTCTGGGACTAGGGAGGCTGGAGGCAGGCTGGATGAGAGGGGAAAAAAAAGTAGGGATGAATAAATCTTGAAGGGCTAGGAAACCTGGAGGGAAATGTGATGCCCTCAAAACCTCGTGAGAAATGCAGTATCTGAATTTCAATGCATATATATATATATATATATATATATATATATATATATACATACTTGTGCGATGCTTGGCAGGGAACACATCGTATACATACTTGGGAGCTGCTTGGCAAGGAACTCATTGCTGTCATGGTACAGTGACCAGAGTTCAAGCCTGAAGGGCTTGGGGGCCCCGACGGATAGAAATCAAGACACAGGAGATGCAGAAGTCTATGTGCCAGTGCATGTTTATTATGAACCAAACCAAGCTTATATAGGAATCAGATCTGGAGTAACCAAGGAATAGCTAAAGATACATCACTAAACAGAAAGCAACCAAGGAATAACAAAGGATACTTTACATTACTACCAAGAATACATTACTTCACCAACCAAAACTCACCCAACATTTACAGTATCCAAGATTCAGCTGCATAATATTTATATTAGATATAAGGTGTAATGTTTGTGATTACTCTTAGCAACTAGTATAATTTATTATTTCTATATAGAACCAAGCTATCAGTGCTGAGAAACTCTAGTGCCCATAAACTGAAACAGAACTCTTTAGTTATGTTTCCAAGGCTGCCAATTAATCAGGGAAGCATAGCCTGTCAACTCAGACCACAGAGCAGAGAAACTCCCAAAGTGGAAGCATTCTTTCTCCAATGCTTAAGTCAAGGCAAGCTGCCACAGCCTAATGCAGCAATGGCTGTGCCCATAATAATAATAGCTCCCAACATTTCCCCCTTTCTTATTTAATATAACCACAGAATATGCCACATCCAGGATGGAAGGACTGTGCCTGTCTTAGGTTGCCTTCTGCAAGAGCAAAGACTTACCCGTCATCGGCACGCAGCTTCAAGCAGCTACGCCCTGTCTTAGGTTGATTTTTCTCCCAGACAATCTTACCGGTCATTGACTGCCGATCATAGGGGAGGGAGCACAAACTCACATAGCCTTTACAAGCCACAAGCTACCCTCTGCCAAGCTTCAGGTCCAACTGAATTGATCAGGCCTTAACAATTCCCCTTTCTTTACTAAATTTATCTAGATTTTCCTTTTGAAATGTAGGGAAGACAAGAGAATCTCAGCCCTGCGTTTTCGAGCATCTTGTTTCAGACATTAAAAGACATATCAATTTCCTATAAACAGTATGCAAAGAACAATTAGCAAGGTTATTAAAGATTAAAGACAATCCAGAGTTATGTAATATACTTTGAATCCATCCATAAGGATCAGGACTAGAAAGAGTATTTGCTAAAGTTACATTATCCATTTTGCCTTAAATATACAATTCTGTATTTTTCCAATCAAAAACAGAACCATAAAATATAGGAGTAATACAAATCTGAGTAAAATTCCAGTTACATACATATTGTACTAAGGAGTAATACAAAATTAAGTAGACTTTCAATTACATACATATCATATAGCTTTTGCAATTCCAACAACTTATTTCCCAATCAAGTCACACAGTTTTATGCAATTTCATCAAATTATTTTAACTAATGAAATCCCCTTGAAAAGCAACAATTTCTTTTTGATAATTAGAGTCTGATGCTCTACCAATCCAAAGTTTATGAAAATCATCATGCCAATGTTCAACGAAGTCTTGTGATAGAACAGACTTCTTTCACACCAGCGGTAGTAGCCATAGCAGCTAAAGAGATGAGTCCCAAAACAGCAGTGATAATCAGTCCAGTCATGTGTTTGCCTCCCCATAGCAGTCTTTTGAAAAATCTCAGAATTAGTCCCTGAACAGGACTGCTTTCTCAGGAACGATGCATTTTCACAGGAATCCATAAAGAATTTCATTGAGTTAAAATCATGACTGATTCAAAAGATGGATTAAAAGCTGAAGAGTTATTAAGACAAGTATACAAATGACAATTTTGACAAGTTTATCACTAGGGGAAAGTGTATACAAGCTGTAACACTGTAATTTTTGACTTTAGTAAAATCGCAAAATATTTTGTCATAAGTAGTAGCAGAAGTACCACCAAAGATTTTTATAAGCGTAAGAGGAGTTAACTTTCAAATATGTAATAGAGGATAATATAATGTATGTCCTATTCTTATTTGAGGTTGAGGATAAGCTATCTTTCATGTACCTAAATTATAGGATTAACAGTATAAAACTTATTTTTAATAGGAACAATAATTTTAGATTACACTTTGAGGCAAACATCTTATAATCCTTACATTCTTCTAACAAACTTCCTAAAGGCTACTTTTTGGAACAATCCACTTTTGTTGTCTTATAGGATAACAAGGAGGAGCTCCAAAGCACATAATGTCAGAAGACACAAATTGAGTATAATTAAACAGTTTTTTCTTCATAAGGAAAATTTGGGTGACTGATTTCATAAAGGGGTGACAATACATACATAGGAAAACTAATAACCATAGTAGTAGGCTAACTATAAGGATAAAGGAGAGGGGGACTAAGTACATGAGATTACCTCAGTTTCAGTAGCAGAAATGCAATTTCAGCAGCAGAAATGCAAGTGATCAGAGCATACATGGCTAAGAACAGATTTCCCAGAGATTGAGTCACCTTATATCAACAAAGCTTTAAACTGATTCAAAAGAAGATGATAACTTTCTCTGATAACACCGTTTACTGGTCAGTGATAATGCCACAAAACAGATCCATGAATTGAGATGCCAGAAAGTGACTTCATTTCCTCTAGAAACAAAACCATATCTTTCACCTGGCGTTAACGAAATCAAGACATTCATTGAATCAGGAAAGAATGATGATTCCTGTAAAAAATCCTTTTCCTAAAAGATTGTTTTTTACTACTAAATAGTCTGCTTATATAAGCAGAAGTGCTGTCTATATTAATAGCGTTGAAATTTCCATGACAACAAAGCAAGCTAACAAATATTTAATACTATGAAGTATCCAAAGTAACATAAACAAACTTAAAATAACAAACTTATAACAAGTATCTAAGGAAACATAAACAAACTTGAAATATGGAAACATGTGAACACTATAACTATCCAAATAATTTATTAAACTATTGACTTAACTGAAAAGAATTTTAGCCTACTTTTAAAAGAGATATATACACACACATATAGCATTATTCATAGTAACTGGTACCAGTAAGTCAAAACATGTAGAAATAATTAAAGTGGGTCAAAAGATTCAGAAGTACGAAAAGTATAATTGATGTCCAAAGACCACCTTTTGAGTGGTTCCTGATGGTGGTCCTGGATACTCCCAAAATCACACAGGCAATTGATATAGAAGAAACAGACCTGGAAGCCTTCTAATTGAAGTTTGGCTATCACAATCTTAGATGATGCTATGCAAACTATAATGGGAGAAAAACAATAATCCAACACAGCTGAAAACATAACCATAAAAACCAGCATGACAAGCTACCTCTATTGAAGTAGAGGCACTGTTATCTGGGGAGCAATCAACAGCTATCTAATTGGACTTAAAGCCCTCTCAATGGGAATAAACTCATGGGTGGCACTGTTAACTCAGCCAAATACGCATGGAAGGAGAAGACATAGATTCAAGAGAAAACCCAAACATATTTCTAGACAAATAAAATTCCTTACTATATGGTAAATATTGATCCTGGTATTTACAGACAACCATACCATACACCACTCATCTAAGAAGCTTCTTTTTGCAAAAGATGGAGGCTACTGAAAAATTCCACAATTGGTCAGACACAGAGAACATAACTCTGAGAGAGGTCCAGTACTAGGTGACACATCTACAGTTCAACCTTTACAACTAAGGCTCATGGAACATAGAGAGAAAACTAATGCATCCCTCAACTCTCACCAGTAAATCTTCCTTATAAAACAGAATGTGATGCACACATAACTGGCCAAGTTTGAAAGTATAAGAGACTGCAGACCATAGGATAGGACTCCTATATGGAACCTCATCTTCTCATGGCTCAGGGACCATTGCAGAAGAGGAAGTGGAAAGATTGTAAGAGTCAAGGCTGGTTCATGAACAGAGGGAAGCAGAGGCTTTAAGGCCACTGGAAGCTTGTGTATGTGAATTTGTGTCAATGGTGGCATCGAGCACAGAACCCATGCCCACTCAACTAAACAAGGATGCAAGGGGGAGGAGAGAACTGGGGTGGTGGGCCAGAACTAGACTGAGAACTATTGGAGACCAATTGCTACTGTGTGAGGGAGAGTATGCCTTACACATGACCGATGTCTAGATGGGCTGGCTGGAATCCACTGGGTGGATGTACACTGAAGGACATTTGGGTGCAAATGCTTGACTGGATAGGACTTGCCATTGGAAGGTGACATGAATGATTTCCGGAGGGGGCATGAGGGGGGCATGGGTTGGGGAAGGGGGTCTAAATTTGATTAAGAGCTGTTGTATGACATTAGAAAAGCACAATAAAAAATATATTTAAAAAATCCAGAGTCAATTGTTCAATAGTTTATGAATAAATACTGATTTTTTAATGTTTCTATTAGTATTTTGTAAATGTGCTTAACATTTGTAATTGTCTTATTGAAAATAATGAGAAGAAAATAGTTTATGAATAAATCTGATTTTTTTAATGTTTGTATTAGTATTTTGTAAATGTGCTTAACATTTGTAATTGTCTTATTGAAAATAATGAGAAGAAAGAAATTCTTAAGTGTTTATAGTCAAAAGTGCATGTGCAAAACACAGTAATAACATGGCGTAGTATGTCCCTCATTCGTATTTATGCTGAGAGTGATT
>NW_008353027.1:585264-599660 GCF_000622305.1 Nannospalax galili
GAGTCTATGAGATGACTGTATGAAGGGTTAATAATCTGGTAACTTCAAAGAACATAAGAAAAGCTTTAATAATTCCTAAGTGTAAACATACTGCTCAGTGTTCACTGAGGTGTTTAGATCATTTGTAGTGTTTACTATCTGTACTGTGAATTAAACAAGGTCCTTACTTAAAGGTTTTCTTTTTTTTTTTTACTGAACTTTTGTGTATTTCATACAAAACACGCTGATCAATCTTAATCACCTCTATACCCCCTTCCCCACTGGCGCCCTCCATATACCTCCCAACTGAAATTCATACATTCTGCCATTTGTCTTAAAGCCTATTCTGTCAAGGTAGTGTCCCTAGATGACTCTCAGTACAAGTTCATAAACTGAAGTCTAGTCAGCCTATCTAGAGTCTCTCACTTAAGGAAGATCAGCTCTTCCTCACCCAGCAGTAAGCAGATGCCAAAATTTCTTCACCTAAGATTGGGTTCAGCTATCCATTTACCCAGTTCTATGCTGGATTTTCATCTGTTTGAGTTTCCATGGGCCTTGTGCATTATGGCATCATTGCTGTAGGTTCATATGAGTAGGGTACCAGGAGCTTGTAGGACTCTATTTCTATATAATGCACCTCCTCCCTGGATCTTCCAATCTTTCTGCCCCTCTGCAATTTTCTCTGAGCCATGGGAAGATCAGGTTCCATATCGGAGGCATGTACAAGGACCAGCATTCTGCAGATTCTTAGTCTCTACACTTTGACCATTTGTAACCTTTTGTTTTTCTGGCACTCTGTTGCATGAGGGAGCTTCATTAATGAGAATTGAGAGATTGATTATTATCTTATTTACCCCTTGTTATATGTTTTGTGTAGAGGTGGCATTGTAAATGTGCCACTTAGACTTGGGAAATTTACAGACAATGTCTGTGTGTGACCAGTCATGGTACTCTGTAATAGTTGTCTTGTGCAAAAGAAGCTTCTTTGATGAGTGATGACTGCAATATTTGTAAATATAAGGATACATACTTTGCACATAGTAGGAAATTACATTTGTTGAGGGATGTGACAGATTTGGGCTTTTCTCTAAGGTCTATTATCTCTCCAGTCATATGTATTTGGCTTTGTTTACATTATGGCATGTGCATTTCCTCCCATTGAATGGACTTTTAGCTCAATTAGTTGCCTGTTGATTGCAACTTGCATAATGTTTTCCAAAGCTATGATGCCTGTCCTTCAGGGGAAGTGGCTTCCAGGTCAGTTCCAGCTCCATTTCTCCAAATTCTGTGTCTGAAGTATGCTTTGTCTTCAGCAATATGGTATTACCTTCAAGTTCTGGGAAGCAATCAAGGATTGTGGCAATAGCCTGTAATTTGGGGAGTCTCCGGTACCACCCTAACCAACAACTCAATGGAAGGTTTCTCCTGTCATGTACTGTTTCTTGTTATGTATCCTTCAGCTATACACATGGATTCATTTAGAGATATTGTATGTATAATTTGTTAACAAGTTGTTGGACTAATATGAATTTCTCTTGTTTTTTACACTAGCTATACATTATTTCTCTCTCTCTCTCTCTCTCTCTCTGCCTAACCCTTCAACCATGACTTACCCACTTAAAGTATCTCCTTTTCCCCATTTCTGTCTTGATAATACCAGTGTCTTATGGTCCCACCTCCCTTGAGCTCCATCTTCCTTTAATCCTCAAAGTTCCTTGTATAACCCTCCCTCCCCCTTCCCATTTAAATACTTCCATTTTATCCATTTCACCCTCAGTAACACCAGGCTCCTATTGTTCTCTTTCAGGTCTCTTCTTTCCCTTTAATTCCTGGATCCTTTTCATTATCCTGGCTCTTGCAGTTACATCAGGATACACACTCACATATAAGGATTTGTTACTAAGATCCATATATGAATTAGAGCATATGGCATTTTTTTTGAGCCTGTGTTACTTCACTTAGTATAACAGTTTCTAGTTCCATCTATTTATCTGCAAATTTCATGATTTCATCTTCTTTTACCGCTGAGTAAAAGTTCATTGTGTAAATGAACCACATTTTCATTATGTACTCCTCAGTTGAGGACATTTAGTTTGCTTCCATTTCTTAGCTATTGTTAAAAGAGCAGCAACAAACATGAATGTACAAATATCTCTGCAATAGGATGAGTCCTTTGGGTATATGCCAAGTGGTGGTAGAATGGGGTCATATGGTAGGTTCAGTTTTAGACTTTTAAGAGTTCTCCACACTGCTTTCCATATAGGTTGCATGAGTTTGCAATCCCACCAGCAGTGAATGAACAGTCCATTCCCCTTTCTCCACATCTCCACCAGCATTTGGTATCATTAGTTCTCTTGATCTTAGCCAGTCTGACTGGGGTAAGATAAACTATTAAAGTAATTTTAATTTGCATTTCTCAAATTATGATATTGAGCACTTTTTAAAATATTTCTTGGCCACTTTATTTCCTTTTTTGAGAGTTTTCTCATTAGATCCTTAGTCCCTCTTTTAATGGGTCACTTGCTTCTCAATTCTTTGTTTTTTGAGTTCTTTATATATTCTGGATGTTAACCCTCTCTCAGATTTGTCACTGGTGAAGATTTTATCTCACTCTGTGGGTTTTTCTTCACTTGGTTGTTTCTTTTGCTCTACAGTTTTTTAGTTTAATGAGACCCCATTTGTTGATTCTTGACCTTTATTCCCAAGCAATTGATGTTCAATTAAGTCCTTTCCAACACCTATATCCGTAGGGTACTGCCAATGTTTTCTTCTAACAGCTTGACAGTTTCAGGTTTCACACTCACATCTTTGATCCATTTGGATTTGACTTTTTTGCAAGGTGAAAAATCAATGGTCTACTTTCATTCTTCTACAGGTGGAGATCCTGTTTTGTCAGCACCATTTGCTGAAGATATAGTCTTTCCTCCAGTGAGTGTTCTTGAACCGTTTGTCAAATATCAGATGGCTGAAACTGCATGTATTCATGTTTGTTTGTTTTATTTTTAATAAACCCTATTCTTGAAGTGATTCTTAGAATTAATAATGTTGACTCTTTAAATAGAAGAAATTAAGATACAAAAGAAACACTGATGATTAAAAGAGAAGCAAACGAAAACTCTACCAATGTCAATTATGTAGAGGGAAGGAAACAAGAGAAAGTAAGGGGTGACAGAGAGCGCCAGGTGGTGAGTGTGAGTGGACATTCTAGAAAGTCACTGACCGAATATAACAACAAAACACAAGAAAAGCTTTAGAAACTATTCTAGTAGCATTGGGAAGTGGAAATGAGAAATACTATCTAATAAACTCCAAATTGTAAAATATGCCAATAGAATATGTAAATAGAATGTAACTATAGCAGTAAAATCAAAAGGGATTTAGTTGCTTAACAAGAATAATTTTACCTAGTTGAGTCCAAGTGGAGCAAATTGTCAATTGCATGTTTACATTCACTTAAATCTTAACCGCCATAAAGCTACACCCCATCTATAAACTAAATAAGAAGGAACCACGTCTCCAAGATGTTATACTTACAATTCGGGTATCTGAAGTTAAATCAAAGTAGTTTAGACTGTACTCTACCTTTCTTCACATTTAATTCCTATAATTTGTTATGAATAAGTAATCAGCTTTAGTTCAGGAAGCAAGTAATGATCTTCAGCATCAACTATAGTTCAGGAAATCATATACTGAGTCTTAAAAATTGAGGAAAGTATGATTACCAATGGAAATACTTCCTTATCTAAATGCTGATTGTGTAAATCACATGTGACTATATGTAACTTCATTGACATTAAGCAGTCTTAAAATCCTTAATCAAATTATAAAATTACTAATATTTCAACTCTTTATTTCATCTGCAGATATCAATACAGTACTCCTTTTCTTAAAGGTTCATTTATTTTCATTTTATGTGTGTGAATGTTTTACCTGCATGTGTATATGTGTAGCTCGTGCACGCCTGCTGCCTGTGTATGATAGAAGAGAGATTCAGATCTCTTAGAATTGGAATTATAAAAGGCTGTGAGACACAGAATGAGTGCTGAGAACCAACCTTGGTCCTCTGATAGAACAGCAGTGCTGTTCATTGTTGGGCTGAGATATCTCTGAAGCTTTCTGTTGTGCTTTTACATTGATGTATCTTTTGAGCCAACAACTAGCTTCATTTTGATAACTGTACTAATTTTATAGATTTTAATTTACTGATGACAAAGTATTTCT
The DNA here is from genome assembly GCF_000622305.1 of Nannospalax galili. Classification (NCBI taxonomy): domain Eukaryota; kingdom Metazoa; phylum Chordata; class Mammalia; order Rodentia; family Spalacidae; genus Nannospalax; species Nannospalax galili. The sequence goes on from NW_008353027.1 coordinate 589,465, forward strand.
GTTATTCATTTAAAATGTGATGCATTTAATATTAATAATAGAGAAAATTAGAAAAAAATCAACATAAATTGAACCTATAATAACCATCACATTACACAGACAATTCTAAATGTTATTTGACTATATTCATACTATGATTAAAATTTGGTATCTCCATCTCATCTCTGAATATCTTGATGTTTTAGGTTTCTGAAGAAAATGGTCCTATCTTTTTTGTAGCTTATCATTCAAAAATTTATATATTTGCATAAAATTATTTATTGCAATGTAAAATATCCAAAAAATATCCTTTCCTGCCTCTATCCTTTGATCATTGCAATTCTTGACCATTTTCTCCATAGTTAAAGTAAAGCTGAGAATACTAATTAACACTATTATTCAGCATATCAATTTCAGCTAATGTTCATTGATCAACTGAGCATTTTAACTCAAAACGTTATTGCTTTACATATTATAAAATACAAACTTTAAGTTTTAATTATAGCAATGAAGAAAAATTAAAACCCAGATAAATATGAACAACATTGCTAAAAATTGTTCATCTATTTAGCCCAATGAAATTAAGTTAATGTAATTTATTTTGATAATTCCCTAAAATTTCTGGCGTCTTGATTTTGTTTCTGTGACAAAAATAATTATACTTTCAGGACATTGTGTTAATTTTTGTTTAATTTGTATTTTCTGTGCTGTTAATATCTTTAATTGTAGTTATTTTTGCATTATTTAGTTTGAGTGTAGTTTAGTTTCTGTTTATACCTACTTTGACATTTTATAGACTAAACATATTTTTATTTATTGAACTTGCTAGATTAAATCTCACTCTATCATTTTGTATTTTTATGTGTTTTATATACACAAAGCATTTTATTAAGAACATTATTTTCCCCTTTTATTTTGTTTTATTTATTTATACAATTCTAGTAGTAGTAGAGATCAAGCCAGAGACTTGCAGGTGTTGGCAAGACTCACCACTGAGATGAACACAGAACTGTTCTCCTCAAATTTTTAATGCTTTCTATCAACATTTGTTACTTTTGCTTCATATCTGATGTAATAGGCTTAAAATCCTCCTTCTTTAGACAATATTTATAGATTTTCTATAATGTTTCTCTCATGTTCTTTTCTTCAAGCTAATTTACAACTTGACTTTATGTCACGACTTTATAGTACTTCTATTCATATGAAAATACATTTAACTTGAGTGGATTGATTTTTCCATTTAATTAGCATCTCAGATTCCTAGCTTCCACAGATAGGTAATTAGGGAGCTTGTTCTTTTCAACTTTTCTCCCTTTTCTCTTCCTTTTAGGTATACTGTTTTCTAAATTTCCAGAAATTCCAGCTTTTAAAATCCATATATTTCATATGATTTCTCATCAAAATATTTTTCTTACATAAAATTTTACTTAGTATATGTCCAATATATTAACTCTGTGTGTGTGTGTGTGTGTGTGTGTGTGTGTGTGTGTGCATAGGCAGTCATAGTTTCTCTAATGTTCTATGTTATTTTGAATATCTGAGTTATCTTAGTTTGTAGTGAAACATGACAAAATGAATAAACAGGGTGTAAATAGAACTATGGGAGCCTGAAGTGGAATCCAAAATTCCAGTTTAGGGTTTTGGATAATCATAGGTGCATGCCTCTATTAATTTCTGAGTCACAGTTTATTAGGGGTTTTAATTTTAATAACACATTTAAAATTGTACTGATTTGTGGTCAATTTTCTTGAAAATTGGTGCTTAGATGTAGGGCAATCAGGCTTTTATGTTACATAGTCTTGCTTTTTTTCATTACCTTTTACTACTACTTTTAATTAAGTATCCTATGTATAATTGAAATTCTTTATGTGATCAAGAGTTTCCTATTGAAAGGAAAGAGGGCCAAGAAGGTTTTATAGGTTGTACTCCAGAGCACTGCCTTTGCTTTGTTAAGTTACAGTTAGATAGGCATAAGCAGCTGGGCAGGCTTTCACATAGCACAGTGGCTCCAGTAACCATCACACAGTGTATAATTCACAAAGCTCGAACAAAGGTTTCAGGTGTTTTACCATAAAGAAATGATGAATACTTGAGAGAAGACAGGCATGTTTGCACCTATTTAAACCTTACACAATATATGAATGTATAGAAATACCATGTGCTATCTCATATTTGTACAATTTTTAGTATCAGTTAAAAATTAATTTTTTGTTTATTTTTTTTACAGAGTTGTCCTAGCCCCAACCTGTCTGAAAATCACTGTATAAAACCGGCTGGCTTTGATCTCACAGAAATTTGCCTGCCTCTGTCTCTGAGGGTTGGGGTTAATCATTTAATTCTTAAAAGGTGATGGACAGTGTCTTCAAAGTCTGTTTGGCCTCTCATTATCATCATTATCAATCAATCCAGAAATGTTCCCATCTCATCCCTGAGTTCAACTAGTTTTTTAATTAAAGCTGCCAGTCCCCTTACTAAATCCAGTAAGATCTCTCTCTCTCTCTCTCTCTCTCTCTCTCTCTCTCTCTCTCTCTCTCCCTCCTTCCCTCCCTCTCTCTCTCTCTCTCTCCTCTCTCTCTCTTTCTCTCTCTCTCTCGTGTTCCTATCACACGCACCAAAGTCTCTCTCTATCATGTTCCAATCCCAAGCACGACCTATATTAATTTATGTCCCTCTCTACTTAATTGCTTTCCCTCTAAAAGTGATCAAGATTAGTCTTCATGTTGCTTGTAAACATTCCCACCCATTCAGAATGCTTATATTAATCCTTGGAGTGGGTATGAGCAGTAGATTTCTCCTATTCTCAGGTCTGCTCTATTTCCCAAGTATTTGATTTATGGATACAATATTGATGTTTCACATTTATGTTCTAGTATCATTAATGCATGGATTCTCAGCTAGATTTTTGATTCTATGAAGTTTTATTGCCTAATGCTTTGTTGTGGTTTTGCTATATTTTGATGATTTTTCTTTCAATTATTCATAATTTCAATGTGTAAATGTAAAATTTGGATCTCAGCTCCAGAAACCATACTTCCACTTACATATGGACAATTCCATGACTAAGAAAAGGTTAAAAAAAACTGGCCAGTGAAAAGTACTGAATGTAAATACATAAGGATGACTACACGAGCAAAAAATGTGTGTGTGATCATAAGTCCACATAAAATAAATACAATATCCCATATTGAAAGGAAGCACTTCTAATTGTTCATTATACTTGTCTTTTCCTTGAGCAAAAAAGTCAGAACTGTTATGCTAGGATTGATTTTTGAGTGCTGGTTATCTTCATTAAAAGTTTACATCAGAGTAGCTGACATGCCTTAGCCGATGAAAGTGCTTGCTCTACAACGCTGACAACCTGAGTTTAATCCCTGGATCCCACTGTGAAAGAAGAGAATTAAATACTAAAAATTGTCCTCTGGTGTCCACAAGCACACAGTGACACAAACATACACACACGCACACACACACACACCTTTTAAGGAGGCTAGCTACACACACACACATACACACACAGACACACACCCCTTTTAAGGAGGCTAGCTACACACACACACACATATGTACACACACAGACACACACCCCTTTTAAGGAGGCTAGCTACACACACACATACACACACACACACTTGTACACACACACATCCTTTTTAAGGAGGCTAGCTATACACACACACATAAACACACACATGTGTACACACACACACTGCACACACACACACAGCCCTTTTAAGGAGGCTAGTGACAAGAAAGCAGCAGGTCCCTGCCATCTTCCCTCATCCTGCCAACCCGTCTTTCTCATGCAGCAACTCCATTCCCTGTATTCCTCCACTTCCTTCTTCTTGCCTTCTCTCTTTTCCACTTGTTTAATATTTCCCCAACAGTAACATGCCTTTAGTTATGATGTCGTTAAATGAATGAACATTAGTACCATGTAAATACTTCAAGCTTGCAGGGTTTCAAGCTGCAAACTTTTCTCTATCCTTGGCTGTGTCTCCATGCTATTCATGCCACCACCTTTGAATCTGCTATTCCTTTGGACTTGAGGTTTTCCACACACTATATACAGAGAATTTTTCAGCTGAGTATTAATTTTATATTTACAGTCACATAGTTCAGTTTTCTGACTGTCATTTCCAAATATAAATTTCCTATCTGTCATTGTATGCAGTTCATTTTTTCCACGTTGAGCAGAATACTACATATTCTGCTGCTGGTTACTATGACTTTCTTAAGTGTATTCCTAGTTAAATGCTATTTATTATTATATTAAAATATTAATAAGCAAAGAAATAGACATTGGTACAATGAAAATATGTACATGCATTATGCAGTTGTAGTTATGTTGTGAATATTTTAAGGGATAAAATATTGCTGCTTATATATTTGTTTACAAAAATTGGTCAATATTTGTGAATATCTTACCATAAACAGTGTCTTATTTTCATAATTTGTTTTCCTTTACTCTAGCACTTCTCAATGAATCTCCTTCACTAATAATAGAAAAGTAAATGTGAGTCACATATTAGATTTATATACTTTTAATTTTATCCTCTCAAATGTGCTTTACTGAAGAGTTGTGAAAGTGATTCCAAAAAAATTCAATCAAAATTCAAAGCTTACTCAATGGAACACTTAAAATCATAAGTTAAATGAAAATCTAAGTTACAGCTTAGATTTAGTACTTCATTTAGAAATATACTTTGAAAAAGTTTATTTTAATTTTTTTGTTTGCTATATATGTACATGTGTGCATGCAGGTTCATAGAAGCTGGAAAAGGGCATTGGGTCCCTGGACTTAAAATTACAGTAGATTGTGATTTGCTTGATGTAGATAATGGAAACTAAGCTCAGGCCTCTGGAAGAGCAGCAAGTACTCTTACTGATATTTGACAAAGGAGCAAAAAACAAACACTAGCGGAAAGGTACTAGCTTTGACATATCATGTATGCAAAGCTGGATTTTTAACATATAAAATGAAATTAGACAGATATCTATCACCATGCACAAAATTCAATTCCAAATGGATCAAAGACCTGAATGTGAAACTTGTAATGCTGAAACTGTTAGAAGTAAAATTTAGGCATTGTCATATATATATGCGCAAAAACAAACATCCTAAATTGGCCTTCAGTTGCTCAGGAATTAAGATCAATGATTGACAAGTGGCACATCATTACACTAAAAAGTTTCTGTATAACAAAGGAAACAATCAACCAAGTGAGGTCTTCCTTAATATTGTGTGGGAAAATCTTCATCAGCTATACATCTTAAAGAAGATTAATATCCAGAATACACAGAGAACTAAAAAAAAAAAAAGAGTCAAGCAAATAAATGATGCAATTAAAAAAAAAAAAAGACCATGGATCTAGGCGTGGTGGTGCAGGCCTTTAATCCCAGCACTCGAGAAGCAAAGGCAGCAGAACTCTGTGAATTCAAGTCCAGCCTGAACTATACAGTGAGTTCCAGGCCAACTGGGGCTACAGGGAGACCCTGTATCAAAAAGACTAAAAACAAAAAGAAAGAAAGAAAGAAAAAGTGGGGGGAGATGTGGATCACAACAGAGTGCTCTCAAAATAAGAAATAAAATGGCTAAGAAATACCTTTAAAAGTGTGCAATATCTTTACCTATTAGGGAAATGAAAATCGAAACTACTTTAAGATTTAATCTTACCTCATTCAGAATGGCTAAGATCAAGAGAAGAAATGTCTCTAAATTCTGGTGCGACTGCAGAGAAAGGGGGCCCTCATTCACTTTTGGTAGGATAGTGAACTGGTGCAACTAATGAGGAATTCAGTGTGGAGAACTGTTAAAAACTAAAAATTAATCCATATGATCTTCTTATACCAGGCTTTTGCATATACCCAAAGTAACCCAGCATCTTACTACAGAGGTATTTGCTCAGTCATGTTTCTTGCTGTTCTTTCACATCAGTTAGGAAATGGAAACAACCTAAATGTTCCTCAACTGATAAATGGGTAATGAAAACATGCTGTACTTACACAAGGGAGTTTTATTCAGCAGTAAACTGAAATAATGAAATTTACAGGTGAATGAACGGAACTAGAAACTATTATACTAATTAACATAGACTCAGAAAAACAATTTGACATATACTCTCTCTTATTTTGGATCTTAAGTCCAAATTCTTAGATGCAAGTATATAGGTTAATATAAAATACAGGATTCAGGATAATATAAAGGAACCATGGAGGTAAAGAGGAAGAAGGAGCTTGAGAGATGGGGATAGTATGATATGGGTGTTATTAAGGGGGAAATGGGAAAACAGAGAAACTTTAGCTGGGAAAGGAATAAGGGAGTTGTATAGGGAAAGAAAGTGGAGAAATAAATAACATGTGATTTGAGAAATAAATAACATGGTATTCACTCAAAAGCCTGCTGAAAAATACACATAAAATATATGTACATGACTGTATGTGTATACTGAAGGCTATATACCAAAAAGAACATAGTGTCAGACAGGATAAAATTCAACTTGAGTTGTTGGTCAGGGTAGTTCAAGACAGCGATAATCATTTCTAAAAGTTGTCCGGTGGAATTTAGGGGGATCTCATATGTATAATATCATATCATCTGCAAATAGGGATGTTACCCTCTTCTTTTCTACTTCGTACTCCTTTAGCTTCCTTCTCTTATTCCTATAGCTAAAGTTTCAATAACTATATTGTAAAGAATTTGGGATAGTGAGAAATTTTTTCTGGTCCCTGATTTTTATGGAAATACTTCAAGTTTTTCTCCATCTACAATGATCCTATGACTTTGTTGTATGTAGCCTTAATTATGTTGAGGAATGTTCCATCCAATCCAATTCCTTCAGGACTTTTATCTTGAATGCATATTTGATTTTGTCAAAGGCTTTTTCTGTGCCTATTGTGATAATCATATGATTTTTGTTTTTAAGTCCATTCTTATAATTTATTATGTTTAATAGCTTATGTATATTTAACTTACTCTACATCTTTGGAATAAAGCCTACTTGATGATGGTGTTATGATTTTTTATATCTGTCTGTATACACATTATATTATTATTTCACTTCATTTGTTTTGGGTCTAAGTATTCCCATATGATGTTCTGTGGGTTTTTAGTGGGTTTCCACTTTCATCTGATTTTGTTGATTTGGATTTGCTCTTTCTTTCATTCTTTTTTGAAATTTTTTGTTAGCTGAGCTTTGGGTCTATCTATCCCGCTTGTCTTTTCAGAGAACCAGTTTTTAGTTGCATTCATTTGTTGCTTTGTTTTATTTGATTCTATGTTATTGATTTCAGTTCTGATTTTTATTATTTCTTTGTGGCTACTGTGTTTGGATTTGGTTTGATCTTTTTCAGATTCTTGAGTTGTACCATTAAATTACTTATATCTACCCTTTCTGAAGGTGAGATGAATAGACAACAAAATGATGGATTTTGTTTCTTAATCCATTCAACTAGTCTGTATCATTTATTGCAGAGTTGAGGCCATTGATATTTAAAGTTATTATTGAAAGAGGTGGGTCTCCATCAGTGTAGAGGCTGAGATCTCAGCAGACCACCTGAGAGTGACTGATCTGGCCATCCTCTGGCATAGGGGCTGAGAACTCAGAAGACTGCCTGGGAATGTCACTTGGGTTATGGGACACCATTTCCTGTATATCATTTCCCCCCAAATGTCATAGAAGCTATGTAAAACCCAAGATAGAAATGTGTTGTGCCTGATTTAACAATCCGCATCAGGACCATAAGACTCTGGTGACTGAGGGCCAGTCTCCCAGAGGGTGAGAAGGGAAAAATTTAGTGAAATAAATTGTCAAAGTCAGGCAGGATGATGCTGGAAACAACAAACTGCAGGAAGCAGGAGATTTTAACTTGCTTAAGTTTATAGGACCCAGGAGAATAGGCAAATAGTAATGACAATGGAAATGACCTAAAAATAAAAGTAACTAAAGCTGCCCCTGAAATTCAACCTTTGATACAAAAAGAGAAAAAAGTTAACAGTACTGTAGCTAGGAGAAAATACTCCATACTGGAGATGTTGAAACTAGGAAAGACTTACAAAAAAGGTATCAAAGAGGCCCTCACCATGTGGCTCCTGTGAGTAAGAGACATGGGAGCAAATAATGTCAGTTTAAGTCCTTCAGAAGCTTCACATCTGAGTTATATAACCACCCATCTGTCCTTGCAAAATAGACTGTTCAACCTAGGCCAATACAGTGGGGAGCAGTTTTTAATCGGATGTCTGGTGCAAGGCATTAAAGATACATGGTCATCACCAAGGGAAACTTCCATAATTAAGTTATCACCAAGGGAAACTTCCATAATTAACAGGAATTGGAGGACTACAAAGATGGGTCAGGCATTACTGAGAGAATGAGGTACGAGAAAAGCAATATATGATGCCCAGTTTGCTGGGCCAGATAGGGCTATGTTCATCAGAAATATAAAAGAAAGCTTAATTCAACCTCAAGAATGATTTAAAGCTTTAATAATTTTGCTAAGCCCTTTTATAGGACAGAATATTTGTAAAGTGAGAGAGGCTTTAGCAAATCACAGTGAATCAAACCATGATGTAAAACATGTAAAACAACCTACAGAGATACAAAAAAGACCAGAGGAAATGGTCCATTTGGGTTACTCGAAGACAAATTTGGCAAGATTTATGTTCAGCCCAAATTCCCAAAGAAAAAAAGTTGGTAGAAAACCAAATTCGATTCTAAGGAGTTTCTAGAAGGCTTTAAAACCTAAAGAACAGTTTACAAAAAAGCATTCAAAGGATAAAAACAGTCCTAGGGGTGGTTAAGTATCTGCAAAGCTTAAATAAGATACATTTCTGTCCTGAGAAAGGCTATGCTAGGGGTGGAGGCGGTTTTTCCTACCACGACTTCCACCACAGCCAGGTGTGGTCAATGGAGAGACAACAGATATGGCTACAGCCAGGAGGTAGACCCAGGGTCTGCCTGACTCAAGGAACCAACAGGTGCAGCAGGGACAAGAGATGCCCTCTGCCTCCTTAGTCTGTGCAGGGTCAGGCAACTGGGGCCAACACCTGTAAGTGTATCAAGGATAAAAGAATACAAAGAGACTTGATGCAAGATCCCCAGAATGTGGAATGACTTCCAAGTGATAACTAAATATAGTAAAGACCTAACCAAATTAATGCCTCTTACCCATGCTATTGTACATAAAAAGATCTATGGAAAAAGCAGTTAATACAAATGAATAAAACTTTTCTATGCTGTATTAGACCTTGTCTATGATTTATTTAGTATATGACGTTAACCTTTGAGGGTTTTAAAGATGTGAAACCCATTTGAAAGACACCTGAAGAAACAAAGACCAACTACAGCCTTTATTCTTGGGAACTTTATGGTTGGATAAGATAAAAACAGAGGCTCCGAAAACTATAAAACTCTAAGAAAAACTACAGTACCAGGGTGGGAGCTATTGGTCAGAGAGAAATCCTAGAGGTTCTCAAAGTAACCAAAGCTATTGCCACTAATTTTGGTTGTACACTAGATAGGTCAGTAAGGCCATATTAGTGAAGACACTGCATGATGTGAATATGGGAGAAGAAGAGGGTGAGTCAAGACTAAGCTAAAAACTCCATGCAATTGGATGGATGGCTTTAAGAGTGCAAGAAAGTACTATGCAGATGGTTGGGGGAAAAGGATCCCCTATGACCCTGCTCCAAAATGGACCCTATGTGCTGCACACTATGGACATGCCAAGCAATGCCTGCTAGTGCAACAATGGCTAAACTAACATACATACAACTGACTAATTTCTAACTGGATAAGACCCACTCCTAGGGATGGACCACACATCTGGTACAGTAGACAAGGCCAAGTCATGTGTCAGGGAAGGCTACAGGCCTGCCTTTGCCTCCTGAGTGCTGGGATTAAAGACATGCACCACCATGCTGGGTTGAGTTTTCTTCATATTTCTATCTCTTTCCTGAATTCACTTTTCATGTCGTGAATTGTCTGTGTCATCTCATTCAGTCACATATTTGTATTTTCTTGAGCTCCAGTCAGGTTTATGCCTTCCTCTTTGAGTTCTTTGAAGTTTCTGTTCACATGCTTTCTTAAATCTTTGAATCCTTTGATCATATTTAAGATCATTCTTTTAAGAATTGTGCACTGCGGTTCCTCTGCATAGTTGTCCTTGCAGAATACCTTTATACCCTGGAGGAGCATATTATCACAAACAACTGCAGAGTG
>NW_008353027.1:599802-612282 GCF_000622305.1 Nannospalax galili
CATTTTGATCAGCTATGAATCAGGTACGTAGCTGGTCTTTGCTTCAGTTTCTCTTTTTTGATTTTTTATTAGTGGGATAGCATAGGATTGTTTTAATATTTTCTTTATTATTTTTATTTTATGTGTATGAGTATATTGCCTGCATGTATGTGAGTGCACCCATGTTGTGCAATGCCACAGAGGTCAGAAGAGGGCTTTGGATTCCCCTGGAACAGGAGTTAAGGACAGTCCGTAGCCACCATGTGGGTGCTGGGAATCAAACCCAGGTCCTCTGCAAGAGCAGTCAGCACTTTTAACCATTGACCCATCTCTCCAGCCCCAGGATAGGATTTTAAGTTTATCGATAGTCAGGAATTCTCCAGCAGTGAGAATGGACCTAGTCCCAAAGCATGAAGAAGAGGGAAGCGTGAGCAGGCTCCTATTCTCATCTCATCATATTTAATAGCATTTTGTAGTGTTTCCTTCAATACTCATTTTCTGGATACAAGCACTCATTGAAAATATGTCTTTTCTGACTCTTTATTGCTAGTAAGTAAAGCAGATTAGGGTTTTTTTTTAGGTGCTAGATTTAGCAAATGTAAAGAACTTTTTTAATTCTAAACCACTTAACTATCATTCAGCTTCCATATTTGACAGTCCCCATGAATAGTAGTGTTTTTTCTCCTGACCATTTCACTTTTTATTTATTGTTTGCTGATTGCATCATATTCACTCTCTCCCCTAACTCCTAAAAAATCTATAATCCCTTTGTCTTCCCAACTAACTTTGTGGCTTCATTGTATTTTCTAAATACTCTTCCTATATACACTTAGGTGTGTGACCCACTGGAGTGTAGTAGATCTACCAGAGGCCATACTGTTCATTTCATTTTCTTGACTTGTTTATTATTTTTCCTTTCTGATATTGTAGTAGTAACCTCATTCTCTCAGTGATGAGTAAGAGTATTTCAGTTTATAAATGTATATGTACCCCAAAATATAAAATAATATAGTTTAGGATTGATGAACTCACTGTGATCATGCATTTTTATTTTAGTTCTATATTATTATTTACTACCTTTCCCAGGATATTAATTTGAGTTACCAATCTGAGAAATAATTTTCCCTTTTTGAAGCAATGATTACTATTCTAGTTTCCCAATAATTGGGGGGTATTTAAAAATCTTTTAATATATGAATCTTCATGTTACCTAAAATAAACAGATTTATATTACAGTTTTGTCTATTTCACATTCCCCTTAGTGTGTTTAAAAATATGAGAGAATATTATTCATATCAAATCCTAGACCACTAGGGATAAAGCTGGGTAGCACTGGTGAATTGAAATTCTTTAGGTAAGACTACTGTGATGCTATTAAGATGGAGTGAGCTTGTACCTTTTGGCTTACCTTTACCAAGACACGTGGAATTCCCAACACCTCTCTCCTTCTCCAGGTTAAAGTAATACTGTGATTTGTCCTTTGTTGTGTTGTGCTCTTCTTAGTAGCCATGCTGTTTAAGAGCAAAATATTCTCGCTAATGTCCAGGCTTCCTCAGCTGCTCTCCTCAAAATGCAGTTTCCTTTGTGTGTTCGCTTTTCTCTGCAGAAGAGGAAAATGAAGTTCATCTTTATCAGTCTCTTTCTGTCGTTGTAGCTTTGTCTTGCTTTCTCAATCTCTCTGTCTCTGTCTCTGTCTCTCTCTTTCTCTCTTTCTTGCTCTGTGTGTGTGTGTGTGTGTGTGTGCATGCACATGCATGCACACTTTGGTGTGTCTGAGTGCGTATATGTGTCTGTGTATTTTAAAGAGATAAATTTTGTCTTTGTCTTTAAATCATCACTGGCAAATTTTATTTTTCTATGGATATAGAAATAAATAACATTGTCTTAGATGCTAGATGCTTGAGCCTTTCTCCTCACTTCCAGACATCAGCTCTATCATATCCAGAAGCATGTTTTGTTTCTCTCTCACTGCTATTGGTATATTAACTCTTGCATTTTTATAATTTTCTCATTGTGTCTACTACTCCCTAGATTGTATCATCTGTCTTTGGGTTCGAAATTCACTTAGTTATGGATGCTTTACCACTGCCTCTGTGGCCCTTAAATCCAAGTTGTAAGACTAACTGAGAACTGAGCAGTTACTTTGCTACAAGCTCACATTGGATATTTTAAGTGTCCTGAAACCGAGTTGCTACAACAGCCATTGCTAGTCCACTTTGCTTTAGGAAGCAACATACTGATGTTGCTGGAATCCTTAGATCTTTGCAAACCTCACATGTCAGAAGAGAGGACTCAATATTCTGAAGAGTCAGGGTTGAAGTTACTAGTACCTTGGGCCAAAACACTAAAAATAAACAAAGAAAAAAATGACAAAACAAGAATCCTTCATGCAGGAGAAAAAGGTATTCTTTTAGGAATCAAGGAGAAATGAATCTTTTGTCTCCCTTTTATTCAATTTTGTGCATTTCATACAATACATCTTAATCATATTTAGACCGCTTCCCCTAACTGCACCCCCATAACCCTCAACAGATTCCATCATCCACTAGAAATAAAACATTTTTCCCAGACTAGATAAGGAAAGGAACTGGCCACCATCAGACTAACCCTGAAAGAAATGTGTCAGGGAGTAATGCACTAGAAACAAAAGTTTGAAAATACCATCATAAATGCAAGCAAATCCATGGAATTCATCAACAGATCCCACAAATAAAAAGAAGGGAAAAGACTCAAATTGATGACAAACATTAAAAAAAAAAAGAGGTAGAAAAGAAAGAATTTGAAACACTCATTGTGAGGAAGTAATTGAAAAAATTAAATTCACAAATCAAAATATATTTAGCTCTCAGTGGAATATTTTAAAAAGCAAAAAGTATATGCCACATACAAGGAAGTCTCTTTACTACTGCTGATACATGTAAACTGAAAATGAAAGGTTAAAAAAATGTATCACAAAAATGGAATCAAAAGAAAGAAAGAGGCCAAAAGAGGGGCACATTGGGGAACAGGATTATGGGGGAAGGTGGGGAAAGTGGGAATGTTCAGCTTGGATGGGGGAGAGGGACATGCAGGGGACTATGAGGTAGGGGAAGAGGGAACTCATAAGAGGGGGATGAGGGAGGTGGGTGTTATTGAAGGAGGATAATAGGGGTATTTGGATCAGGGATGGAGAAACGAGGTTGGATAGGAAGAGAAAGGAGAGATGAATGGATCACGGGTAACATGGGAAGACAGAGGAAATTGTGTTGGCTTGAAAACCTCCTGAGAAATACACATATGGTGTCTGAACACTAGTGCATAAGTAGACCTGGAGACTATATGGCAAGGCTTATAATGCCAGACAGGAGAGACCTCTTTTTGAGTGGTTTGTCAGAGTAGTCCAAGAGAATCCAAAAATATTAGATGCTATTGCTGGAGCCTTTTATCATCTTCCCAAACTCAAAGGTAAGACCCTCCTGCTGAAGACAGCTCATAATTAAAACATAGGACATGGAGCAATGGAGCAAGAACTGACCTGGAATTCTTTCCACTGAATAGTAGTTCTCATTGTTCTAGAGGAGACTATGCTTGCTACTAAGGGAGAAAAATTAATCAATGATCCAATCCAGCCATAAAGCCAAATAATCACAATAGCTGTCACAACAAACTACCTCTATTGGTGCAATAGTGATACTGTTACCTGCGGGGTAATCAACAGCTTTCTAATTAGATTAATAGCCTTCTCAATGAGAGTGAACTCATGAGTGGCACTGTACTTACATTCAAATATACATGACTGGAGAGGTCATAGATTCTAAAGAAAATCCTATCTCTGTCATATCTCTAAACAAATGAAATGTCTTACCACATGCTAAATATGGATCCCTATATATTACAGACAAGTATAAAGTACAGCACTCATCAAAGAAGGTTCTTTTTGCAACAAATGGAGCCTATTTCAGAGTTCCACAACTGGTTACATACATAGAATATATCTCTGAGTGATTCTCAGCTCTAGATGACATATCTACAGTGAAACCTCTACACCTACTACCGGGGCTGTTTGGTATAGCAGCACCTTGGGCCTGTAAGTTCCGAGACACTTCCGCAGCCTGACCTAGAGTTGTCCCACCTGTCTGGTCACTTCTGATTCTCGCCAAGATGGCACCCAGCACAGGTCGGAGGGGAGGGACAAAGAGACCTATCACCAGTATAGGATTGGCTCTACCTGGTCCTTCCTCATTCTTGGCGCAGTAGGAGTGACCTCTCAACTAGTAGGTTGACAACTCAGGAGGTACCTGCTAGTAATGTTTGGGACTTCCCGCCTTGTGATTTTGCCCTTAAATATCTGCGCTTGCTGCAATAGAGTGTGTTCCTGCTCTGACTCGGCACCGGCTCCGCGTTTTCCTTTTGAGCCATGCACTCATCATCCCCCTCAGCCCCAGAAGGAAGCAGGCTCTCAGCTGGTCCCGACGGCCCCCCATATGTCAGAGCCTGACACCTACAGCTCAGGAAACACAGTGGAACAGGGATGGAAAGAATATTGTTGCATCCTTCAATTTTCTCCAGGGGGGAAGCAGGCTCTCAGCTGGTCCCGACGGCCCCCCCATATGTCAGAGCCTGACACCTACAGCTCAGGAAACATAGTGGAACAGGGATGGAAAGAATATTGTTGCATCCTTCAATTTTCTCCAGGGAAGTTTCCTTATACAACAGAGAGAGATGCACACAGAAATCCACAATGGTCTAAATTTTAGAGAATAAGAGACTGCAGAATGTGTGTCCTTAGATTGGACTCCTATACCAAACTTCACTTATCCGTGGCTCAGGGACCATTGCAGAAGAGGTGGGTGTAATGATTATAAGAGCCAAGGCTGGCCCATGAACAAAGGAAAACCAAGGCTTTCAGGCCACTAGAAGCTTGTTCATGTGAACTTGTGACAGTGGTGGTATTGGGCACAAGACTCAGACCAACTCAGTCAGACAAAGGTGTGGTGTGAGGGAAATGTGCAGCCCTAGCCTGAGACCTGTTGGAGACTGATTGCTTCTGGGAGAGAAAGAACAGACCTTTCTTAAGATCTCTAGATATGCTGAATAGACTACAGTGAATGGAATTACACTGAAGGACATCTTGATAAAACGTTTGACCTGATGGGACAATACATGTATGGCAGAACATATGAGGCTCAGTTGTGGGACAGAGGTTACAGAGACATGAGTGGGGGGGGGTCTTAATTTGGTTAAGAACTGTTGGATAAAATGTACAAAATCTCAATAAAAATATTTTTAAAAATTTGAACGGGTCACAAGACATATAAAACAGATTAAATGAAAAACTGTTAAAAAGAAAAAGAAGGTACTTATATATGCAAAAAGGAAAAACGTGTCAAGATATTATAGCAATTTTAAAATATATACACTAAAATTCAAGTAACTAATTATATAAACAAAATGTTGAGCCCAATAAGATAACTAGAATTCTATGCTGTGCTTTTATCTTTGGAAAGAGTATCTATGCAGCAATTCAATTATGGTGCAATGGATCTAACAAATAATTACAGAAAATTTTATCCTTAGATATAAAATATAGTTTTCTCATTAGTATGTGGAATTTTCTTTAGGATATATATATGCCACAAATAAAGTCTATATAAAATTCAAAGAATTGAAATAATATCCTTTATTTTAATAATTTATTAGAAACATGAAAATGAACACATAGCATGTTAAAACTCATGGAATATATGAAATAGTGTATTAACAGGGAAATTTAGAAGAATCAATAATATATAAATGGGGCTGGAGAGATAACTCAGTGGTTAAGGGCACTGACTGGGTTCTGTTTCCAGTACCTATATGGCAATTAACAACCATCCATAACTCCAGTTCCCAGAGATATGATGCTCTCTTCTGGCCTCTGTGGGTGTTGCATGCATGTGGTTCACTTATATGTAGGCAACACACTCATACACATAAAATAAAAATAAATAAAAAATATTTTGAAAATATAAAAACTTGAAGCCACCTTCCAATACTCCGTAAAGCATTTTAACTAATAGCTAAAAAAGAAAAATGAGTGATTTTTAAGAAATAAAATGAACAAAGCTTAGCTTGATTAACTGAGGCAAAGGAGAAACAAAAAGTCTTTTTTTTTTTTCTTTGACTATTTGAGACAGGGTCTTCTTCTAGCCCCAACTGGCCTGTAAATCACTATGTACACCAAGCTGGCCTCAAACTCACATGATCTGCCTGCCTCTGCCTTCCAAGTGCTGGGATTAAAGGCATGCAGCACCAAGCTGATATGGCCATTTAAGTTTCAGGCTCACAAATAAAAAGAAACAAAAAGTCTTTAAGAAAAATTTTTTTAAATAAGGTCATTACAGTTCATACTGTAGAAAAACAAAAGATCATAATAAATTATTCTTAATCATTAAATCTTAAAAATTTGAAAACATGAAGACACACATGAACTCTTTAACACATGCCATCTGCCAAAATGGAATCAATCAAGATAAAATTGAACTAATCAAAATAACAATACTGCTGTAATCTTATAAAAAGCCCATCAAAATATCAATGAATTAATGACTTCAAAAATGAATTCTATAAAGCACTTAAGAAACTAATTATAATTCCTATAAATTATCCTCTCAAAAACAGTGAGAGGTTGAAGCTCTGCCAGTCCTTTAAATGAAGGCAGCATCACCTCAATACCCCAAATGAAAACATAACTACAAATATGAAAATATTACTAAGCAGTATACATAATGAACACAGTTCAAAAACATCACATGAGTAAACTGTCACTATTGGTGCAGTACTGACACATTTATCTTAGGAGTAATCAAGAGCTATCTAAATGGAATTAAAGCCTGGTCAATAGGAAGGAACTCTCGTGTGCTACTCTCACATAATCAAACACACATGGCCAGAAAAGTCTTAGATCCTAGAGAAAAAACGACTTTTACCCCATCCCTAGATCAATGTAATCTCTTACTGTTTTTTTTTTTGTTTGTTTGTTTGTTTGTTTGTTTGTTTTTGGTCTTTTTGGAGCAGGGCTTTCCTGTAAGCCCCAGCAGCCCTGGAACTCACTATGTAGACCAGGCTGGCCTTGAACTCACAGAGATCTGCCTGCCTCTGCCTCCCAAGTGCTGGGACTATATATGCATCTTCATATTTGTTGACTACTGTACCTTTCGCCCCCTCATCAAAGAAGCTTATTTTTGCAACAGATGGAGACCATTGTAGAGTCTCAAAACTGGTCAAAACAGAGAATAACTATCTGTGAGACAGTTAACCCTAGGAGCCACATTTTCAATGCAAACTCTGTACATAGGATGAATACATCTCCCACTCCCACCAGAGAAGTTTGCATATGCAGTAGATGGTGATTAACACAGAAACCTACAATTGGCCAATGTGCTGAGAACCAGAGGCTATGGAATGCTTATTCCTGAATAGGGCACCTATTTCAAACTTCTGGCTCCCAAAGCTCAGGGATCATTGCAGAAGATTAGGTAGAAAATTCTAAGAGCCATATGGTGTGGATGATTACAAGAAAGCAGAATCTTTCAGATAGACAGTAACTTATATGAATTCACAGCAATTGTGACCACATCACAGGTCCTATGCATGCTCAAATCAAACAAAATCCCAGTCTAGACAGGGAAGTGGGTAAGTAATCATAACTCACCCTGTGGAACTGTTAACAGTGTTTTCTGGTATAAGCAATGAATTTGTATATTATTTTATTATTCTTGTTTAATAAGCATTTTTCAAGGTAATAGTTAAGTCATCTTGAAACAAGGGCTCAGTTTTCAGTACTAACTGAAAACCTCCATGATTGTCTGTGATTTCAATGATCAGCTCTACCTCTAGGATACTCAATAAAAGATGCCCAGGTCACATATGTTATTCATTTAACAAAATTCAGAAATATTGTAATCATTGCCCATCCATGTTGGTTTATTGTAAATTCTATTCCAGTTGAAGATTCACTAGATTAGGTTGGCAGTTGGCATGCCTGGGATAGATTTCCTTAATTTGGTTATTGAAGGTGGGAAACTCCACCCTGAATGTGGATTTAATGGGTTGGGCCTTGGACTGAATTGTAAAAGAGAGAAGTAGCTGAGGAGCAACTTGTACTCACTGCTTTCTTCTAATTGTGACTGGAAAGTGATGAGTTGCCTCAAACAGCTGACTTCCTGTCATGGTGGACTGTAACCTGGAACTGTGAGCTAGCTACACCCTTTCTCCTCTAAGTTGCCTTTGTCAGGGTATTTTATCACAGCAACAGAAAAGAAACTAAGACAATGTGTAGTGAGCAAATTCAGTTGCTAAATGAAGTTAAAAAAATACAAGCACAGTTATAGGTTATTTATTTGATGACTTATAGGACAATGTGGTAAAGCAGATTATGACATGCTATTTTCAAAGAATAGCCTATGACAATAGAATGACTCAAAATTTGTGGACCAAAAATAACATGCCAGGGATGTGAAATGATATCAACCAGAATATTCCTAAGCATGAGCCTTTTGTCTAAAACAATACTAAGTGGATGACTGAAGTGTATTAACATGAAAGCAGAAAAATTAATATTTGTAGTTCCTTGACAGTAAAATTTCAGCTTATTTCATGAGTAATTGGACCTAAATAGTTTTCAGAAGAAAATTAAATTCTCTTATGGTTTATAATCTACCACTAGCTTAGATGGGGCTTAGTGAGAGTTCTAGAGAGGAAGGCTGCTTGTAAAGTAAGTTCAAGTAAGTGTCACAGTAGGCAATGGATGCAGGGTCTTTTATGAAACTTCCTTAAACAAAATATAAAAGGAATAAAAGTGAAATGTGCTTTTGGACATTGACATGTATTTTTAAATTAAAATTAAAATGTTTAAAGGAAGTAGTGATGAGTTCACTCTTAACGAAAAAGAAGAGGTTATACTGTGTTAGTCATCTTCTGTTGCTGTGATAGAAACACTGACCCAAGCAATTTATAGAAGGAAGAATTTATTTGAGCTTACAATTCCAGGAGAATTACAGTCCCTCATGGCAGGGAGGCATGGTGGCTGGAGGTGGTTAGAGTAGGAGCAGCAGAAGATAAGCTGTCACATCATCACACAGGCATAGGAAGCAAGAGGGCAACTGGAGATCTGGCAAGGCTTAAGAATTCTCTAAGCCCACCCCCAGTGACGGGCTTCCTCCAGGATAGCCACACCTTCTAAAACCTCCCAAAATTATGCCATCATCTGGGGACAAAATGTCCAAATACTTGGAGCCTATGGGGGACATTTTCATTCAAACCATCAAATTCCACCTCCTGGACCCCATAGGCTCATGACCATATAAAATGCAAAATGCATGTAGTCCAACTTTAAAAGTCCCCATAGTCATTATCAGTCTCAATACTGTTTAAAAGTCCAGAGTCCAAAGTCTCTTGTGAAACTCAGGTAAATATCTTAACTGTAAGCCTGTATAAAATCAAAAGACAAATTACATACTCCTAACATACAGTGGAACCGAATACCATTCCAAAAGGGAGGAATGGAGGCATAGTAAGGAAATACCGGACTAAAACAAGACTGAAAACCAGCAGGACAAACACCAAATCCAATAGCTCCATGTCCAACATCTGAGACTTTACTTCCAAAGGACTTAGATGTCTCAGCCTCTGTAGCATTGCTGCATGCAACACACATCTCTCTCGTGCTGGTACCACTGCCTGTATGCAGGTATTCTTGGCAGATACCTCACAGCTCTGGCATCACGAACTTCTTGGGGTCTCCATTGCCAACCAGCATTCACCTTCACAGCTTCAGGTAATGGCCTATCAGGGCCTTCTCTAGGCAGAGGAACCCCTGCTGCATGCTGCCTGGCCTCACTGGTTCTCTGAAACTGTTGAATAAGAACTGATGACCCCTTCACTCTTGCATCTTTCATGCCTCTAAAGCCAGCACTGGGTTAACAACAATGCCAAGTTTGACTGTGGTCTTTCCCTGGAGGCACTCTCTCCATTGTTTAAGTTTAATCTCTAAGCCCCTCCTTAATCACTTTAATCTCCTTAATCATTTAATCTCCTTATCCATGGGTCCTCTCCATCATATGCCAGGGCTCCAATGTTTATCTTCCTAGTGCTCTTTTTCAATCCAAACTGTATTTCTTTCTGTCCCATTTGCTCTTTCACTGTAGATCTGCATAATATTCACCATTAATAGCCATGCCACCATTTCTACATTAGGCTCTCTTAAAATTTCTTCAGCCAAAGAAATCAGTCCACGGATTTTTCAACTTAGCCTCAGGCAAGCTTTTCGGCTGTGGGCAAACTCCAGGCAGAATCTTTGCCAAAATACCCCAATTGCTTCATATGTCCTTATTTCCCTCTGGAACTACACTGTTCTCAACACTACTTTCTTCCAGGTGTTTACTAGAACGACCTGTTAAGCTCTGCTTACAGCAATCAATGTCTTTTCTAGCCCAAACTTCCAAAGTCTTCAACGTTTTTTCAAAACCCCACATGGTCAGGTTCTTCACAGCCAACGGCCCACTCTCTGGTACCAATTACTGTATTAGTCACTTTTCTGTTGCTATGATAGAAACACTGACCCAAGCAATTTATAGAAGGAAGAGTTCATTTGAGCTTACCATTCCAGGGGAATTACAGTCCATCATGTCAGGGAGGCATGGTGGCTGGAGGTGGCTTGAGCAGGAGCAGCAGAAGCTAAACTCTCACATCATCAGGCAGGAAGCAAGAGAGTGACTGGATTATGGATAGGAATGAGCTTTATGGTGAAAATGTTGAGGAGGAGACAATAGGCAAAGAGGCAAAATTATGCAGAGGGAATATGGTGAACAGAAGACAATGGCAATAATGAGGAGTTATCTGTCTTTGCTAAGGGATTAAGTTGGAATAATATGAAAATAAGAATTTGTAAAATTGTTGAGGTTCTAAGAAGTAAAAACAACTGTATTATATTTATTTATTATGCTGTTTAGTGTAAAACTTTGTTTGCATTTTTATTTTTCATAGAAAATTTGAGATATGAATATGTTTATGTCAAGCCAGAACCAATGCCTATAAAAATATATGTATATATATACATATATGCATATGTGTGTGTTCAATATAGGTGATTAGATGATAGATGATAGATAGATAGATGATAGATGATAGACAGATAGACAATAAATAGATCAATGATAGATGATAGATGATTGATAATATCTAGTCCTTGCTTTTGAAAAGTTTTCTTCTTGGGACTGGAGAGATGGCTCAACAGTTAAGAACACTTGACTCTCTTCCAAAGGACAAGAGTTCCCTTCCCAGTACCCAAGCTGGGTGGCTCACAGCCACCTGTAACTCCAGGTTCAAGATATTTGATACCTCCTTCTAGTATCTGTAGGTACCTGCTCATATGTCACATATGACTCATATAGATATACCAACATATACATGAATAAAAATGAATTTTATAAATTATAAATATTCTTGCTGGGCTATGCATGGTAGCACACATCTTTAATCCCAGCACTTGGGAGCCAGTGTCAGGTGGATCTCTATGAGTTCAAGGCCAGGCTGGTCTACATAGTGAGTTCCAGGACAGCTGGAGCTACAGGGAGACCCTGTCTCAAAAAAAAAAACAAAAAATTGCTCCTAGCCTGCACTCCCATACTCAGACTTCTTGGGGTAAGTCCATAGTGCAACCCTCCACGCTTTGACTCCGCAAGCCACATTCACCCTTCCATCTCCCCCACTGTTTTCTACTCCTAGTTTGGGCCCTGTGCCATAGTCTTGGGGCCTCAGACACCTGGGGAACCAATACTACTTCCTGATCCTTTTCACCCAGAAAAACTTAGTGCCTTTCTTGGGCCCCAGGAGCACCGCTTCTGGACCTGGCCCTGCCCTGACCTCTCCCTGCTTCCTGGGACATGCACCACTGGCTAATTCTTCTAGCCTGCACTCCCATCCTCAGACCTCTTGGGGTAAGTCCATAGTGCAGCCCTCCACGCCTTGACTCCCCCAGCCACATTCACCCTTCCATCTCCCCTGCTGCTCTCTACTAGTTTGGGCCCTGCGCCATTCCTAGTCTTGGGTCCCCAGATACCTGGGGAACCAATACTGCTGCCTGATCTTTTTCACCCAGACCAACTTAGTGCCGTCCCTGGGCCCTAGGAGCTCTGCTTCTGGACCTGGCCCCGCACTTACCTCCCTTTATTTCCCTGATCCTGCAACACCCGCCAGCGTCTTTCTGGGGCTGACAGCCTCTTTCTGGGGCTGACAGCCTCTTTCTGGGGGTCGAAGGCTTACTTTTCCTCTCCCTGATCCTTTGCATCCAGTACAACCCAGCTAGGATCCAGTACAACCCAACTGCTCAATCGACTCCCTGGGAAATCTTGGGGCTTCTTCCCACTCCATCTGCCTTTGCATCCCTGCGTGGCACCGCCACGGCCAGGGTCTCAGGTCAGTCCAACACCCAAGTTCCTGAGGCCAAAAGCATTCTTAGAAGATTCCAGACCTAAGGAGAAA
>NW_008353027.1:613113-613463 GCF_000622305.1 Nannospalax galili
ACATCATAGTAAAAATACTAAGCGTACAGAACAAAGAGACAATACTGAAAGTTGCAAAAGAGAAACAACAAGACACATATAAAGGAAAACCCATTAGGATCACAGCTGACTTTTCAATGCAAACTATGAAAGCCAGAAGAGCCTGAACCAAAGTATTCCCAGTGTTAAATGACCACAGATGCCAACCCAGATTACTATATCCAGCCAAAATGTCTATTATAGTTGAAGGGGAAAGAAAAATCTTCCAAACATAAATAGGCTGAAGGAATTCTTGTTCACAAAACCAGCCCTTCCGAGAGTTCAGAGAGCAATACAAAGAGCTGAAGAAAGGAATGACTATACCCAAGGGG
>NW_008353027.1:616289-617641 GCF_000622305.1 Nannospalax galili
GTATTAGTAAGGAAGAAAGGGGGGGAAGTGGCGGCACCTTAAGTGGGAAAACCATGATAGCGGGGTGAGATGATACAAGAAAGAAAAAATGCCTAGCTAGTCATGAAAACCAGAGGGAACCATATTATTCCTACAATCTACTGACAAATTATACTTAACAGATCAAGAAATATATCTCTAGATAAGGTTTATTTGAGACCAACCGGTCAGTACCCAAGATTTATCTGCAGGACATGCAGTAATTAAAAATGCCAGAATGGTGGAACTAACCTTCTTGGATGTTTAACAGACATACCTTGAGATCTATACTAATTGGGTCAGAGGGACACAAAGGACACTTTTTGCTCCTTGCGCTCCTAGGTCGATTAGTTCCCAGGGATCATGAGCATCTCGCAAAATGTCCTGTAATGGTAGTGGGTCATCTGACCTCTTGATCAAGGAGGCCAAGGAGACCCCACCAGATGGGCTTGAACCAGTGTCCAGTCTATAAAGAGGAGGGTCAACAAGGAGGAATCATTTCCTCCATGCTTCCAAGAGAAGCCAACAATGGTTGACCAGGACCTTTGACTTATCTTCACATAGATGGAACTGGTAAAAGAAAGGAGCCAGGGGCTCCTTCCAAGCCCATGGGACCCCTGAGGAACAGATCCTCAAATGACCTCAAGAGTAAAAACAAATCAGTTTATCTGATCCAATTGTATGTCCTTAAACACCCAAAAGGGAAGTATAACCAAAGATTAAAGGGGCCAATATAATTTCATAAGAGCATACATATATAACTAAAAGCTTGACAAACAGCAAAGCCAGACAGGCAATACCTTCAGTCGAGTTGTTGGCCAGGATGGATAAAGGCTACTGGAAAATTGAACAGCAGACCCCAATTCTATCCAAAGGAATATTGACAATAGATTGCTGTAGATGAGGAACAGCTGATCCTCCTGGATCAGGGACCTCTGGCTGACTAGATTTACCAGAAGGGCAGATAGCGGGGAATGGATGGGGGTGCTGACAGCACAGTGGACAGTGGCAGCGGTGGCAGAGTATGGAGGCTCTAGTCGGAGAGGAAGGCTGTCTATCTGATGAATTTGTATTCATGCTCAGATGCCGAGGAGCTCAGAAGGTGGGCGACTGTGACCAGTGATAGTCATGTATATAGAGATTAGAAATGTATGTGAAAACGTCTCAATGTCAATTGCCTTGGAATGAATTTTTCTGTATGAAACTGTGTGTTTTGACAATGAAGTGGAGATCTTTTTTAAACGTTGAACCTCATTTAATTTTATGTCTTATAGAGTTTATCATGAGTAAAAGATTATATAAGCGTAATAATTCATCTGTAAACCTAGAAATGT
>NW_008353027.1:618304-624479 GCF_000622305.1 Nannospalax galili
GAAAGCTTATATTATATACCTGTATTATACTGAGTTTTATGTTTTACAACAGCTGTAATTCCTTCCTTGATTTCCAATATTTTGCATTTTTAGTATTTAAATTTAACATTTATCCCATGGTTTCATGGCTTTCTATTTTAATATTTTATTTATTTATTTATATTTTATGTGTATGTTTTATTGCCTGCATGTATGTTATTGCACCCATGTCATACAATACCCACAGAGATCAGAAGAGGGCATTGGATTCCCAGGAACTGGCTTTACAGGTGACTGTTAGCCACCATATGGGTGCTGGGAATTGACCCAGGTCCTCTGCAAGAGTAATTAGTGCTCTTAACCACTGAGCCAACTCTCCAGCCCCTATTCCATGGTTTTCTTAATCTCAAAGAATCAGAGCAGATCTATAGAATCTATGAACTCCATGTAAATGATTTGAACTCCATGAGTGACCACAAAACAGTCATTTGTTGACAGAACAGTTGGTCTTTTTGGCTATGACATAAATATTGATTTTTGCCTGGACACTGAGTACTATCTTTTTATTATCTCTGTACTTACATGGAGATTCTGAAATCAGATAGGGGTTTGGTAGGAGATGCTAGTCAGGGAAAAGGGGAGTGTAAAAAGCCTTTCAGCAGCTATCAGCTTCCCAGGCAAAAGTTTGTCAAATGAGTATTAATATGTCAGCATCCTTTGGAACAAATGATAAGATAGATGTCAGTAACATCCCTTCTGATATCCACACTGTTGCCTTCCATGTCAGGGATTCCTTTGGGGAC
This sequence comes from Nannospalax galili, assembly GCF_000622305.1. Taxonomy (NCBI): domain Eukaryota; kingdom Metazoa; phylum Chordata; class Mammalia; order Rodentia; family Spalacidae; genus Nannospalax; species Nannospalax galili. Next base: position 619,087 of record NW_008353027.1, read on the forward strand.
ATGCAAATGCCACTATGTGGGTATTTTCTGACACAACCAGCATGATTAATAATCTGTCCAGTCAAGATCGAAGCCAACACCCAGAAGCTCTTGCATTAAGGAAGAAATCCTCTTTTGCAGACAAAAGAAGATGAGTTGAAAGATGAAAAGATTAAATGAAGTATAATATACCTGGGGACAAGATAAGGGGATTAGAGGAACAACAGTCCCCTTAATTACATATACTCACATATATTTTCTCCAAAGCTCCCTGTGCCTTCCATGTGACTGCTGACAGAATTCCACTGCTGTGCCAGTCTACTTGTTTTCTGACTGCTAATTCAGAAAGTATATTTCCTACTCCTTTTTCTTTCCATTTTTCACCTACTGGCAGCTGTTGAGAATCCAAACTTGTCTGTCTGTTGCTTTCTTTCTCTTACACTGATAAATCTTACTCCAGGTCCCTTCAGTGTCTGTTTTTAAAATAATTTATCTATAAAGTCAAGAACTTGCAGAAAGCCCCCTGTCTCTCATGGGAACAGAGATATGTCACCATGGTATTTTAGATGTACTGTTTTTGTGTTTGCAGGTGGAAGGAAGCACTCTCAGACTGATTGGCTGTCTTCCAGATCTTGTCCCCCATTCTTCTGCTTACACTGTGTTAAGTCTCTGGCCAGAAGTTTCATTCTTTCTTGTCAATGGTCATTGAACGTTTGTCCTACTGAAGTTTTACATGAAAATAGATGACAATGACCAGTAATTTTCAACTGCATCTCAGTGTCCTGGTTTCACAGTGAATGCATTTTCTAGCCAGTTGCCCAGTTTCTTTGAACTATTCACTTCAATGAATAAGATGTTTGTTTGTTGGTTTATTCATAAAATACTTGTGTTCTTGGAATAAAATGTGTTTGTTGAATAAATTTAAAATTAATTCATGTGTAAATAAAAAGTAGTCCTCTTTCACTATATAAATGGGAAATAAATTAGCTTATTAATTATTCATGGAAAATCTCATTAACTTTATTTTTCAGTCTTGTAAATAACTCAACTACTTGTGATCTAAAATCTGTTACACCAAGACCTCACTAACCCCAATGACCACCAAGGAGTCTGGAGTGTATGCAACAGCAAAAGAGCCTTTATTCAGGCTTAAGCTCGGGCTGTCAGATTTTACCTTTGCAGCGGCCCCATACTGAGAGCCCCGAACTAGGGTGGGGTACACTTTTATATGGAAGTTTCACAGAAGCCCGTGCATGCCAAACATCCTTTAAAATGATTGGATGGTCCTATGCCCTGAGTACAGGGAAGATTCTTATTGGTAGGGGCTGTCTTTAGGGCATTGGAATGTGCTGTTATCTGTGGGCCCAGAAGTTTCTGTTTTTACCTTATAAGGCTGCTATATGCCTTGACTTTCTTGATCTTTAGCTTTCCTGGATGAGGGTGGTAGCTGAAGATTACAACATGTCTGAAACAGCTAACCAAAATGGAGTTAGTGCCGTCTTAAGCCAAGCAAATTACAGAAGTAGAAAGAAGCAGTTAGACGAGTTGGGGTCTCAAAAATCAATGATGTATACTTTATAAAGTGAGTTATGATTTAAATCACAGACATTATTTAACTTAATGGTAATGCTACAGAGGATAAAAGTACAAAGTCTCAAATATAATATTTAAATAGAAAATAGTGTAAATTAACACATCTATGTCAAAAGAAAAGTTTAGTTTTTAACCATCCAAGTTACCTTGTAAAATATCCAGAAGTCAGGATATTGAAGTTCTGGAAGTTAAAATTTCAAGTATTTTCTTTCAGAATTATCTTCTGGTGTAAATAACCAATGTCTTAGAATAGTGAATCCTAGAAGATTTTTAAATATATTATTGGCGTGAAATTGATCTCCTGTTCGCCAAAGTCAGAGCAATGTATTTTCAATAAAGCTATCTATCCAGAATAATACTTTACTGTGTTGTTCGATTTGAGTCTCAGTTTTTGATATGGTTTCCCTGGGATATCTGCAATGCAATCCCTTGTAGATACCAAATCCAAGTATGCTCAAATATAATGTATACAATGACTTATAAGAGATAATACATATGCATGCTACATTTTGTGATTTTTAAGGGAATAATGACAATATAAAAGCCAATCCATTTGTATTTATGAGGACATTTTGAACCACAGGTGGTTGAATCCATCAAATCTCCACATGTAGGGACTGAATGAATTCAGATGGCAATCTCTCATTGATAACATGGTTAAATTGATTAATGAATGTGAATAATAAGAGGTTGCAAGTATGTAATTTAAATAAATCATTATTTACTCTCCCAAAAGTTATTTTCTTTAAAAGCGCTGAGCCTGTATGGGATAAGCCAACATTAATAAATTCCACTTATAGAAGGAAAACATATTCCAAAACATAGCTGACTCACTAGTGTAGCCCTAGCTTGACACAGGATGGATGTCTTCCCCGGCTAAATGGCAGATAATTCTTGTATTTTCTCAATCCCTGCTTCTGCTTCTTTAAGATATGTTTATCACTAAGGAATTTCACCCTAGCAATCTCTGTCTCCGGTCACTTACACCAGATTCTTACCTGTGCTTGGTCCCTTGGCTTGCATTCAAGTAGTCAGACATGCAAATCTACCCTCTTCTTTTTTTTTTTTTTAATAGAAGCTGTGAAAAGGCTGAGCTTCTGCTGAGTTTCTCAGGAGGTGACTTTGCTGAAGTCTTCTGAGGTAAACAAACAGTTCCTGATTTCTCCAGATGACTCTCTTGAGTGATTCTATTCTTTATGTATGTAATGGGTCTTATGCCACAGTTTCCTGTAACTAAATCCCCAAATCCCTAAAACACCTTGATTAAGGCTAACCCCTTAACTGTTGCTATTGTAACAGTAGGCTGAGACCAGGCATGTGGCCAGTGGACCCTTCTAGAGACCCACCCCCTCCACCACTTTCTTCCAGATCCAAACTGCAGGCCCTTGACCATGTCATCATTCTGTGTGATGCCACCAGACCAGAGAGAGAGAGACAGAGAGAGACAGAGACAGAGACAGAGACAGAGAGAGAAAGCGATGATGGACAAATTGCATTGGACCTCAAGACAAGGTAAGACTCCCTGGGGTATCCCTCACTTAGGCTCAGCATCCTAACAAGAAAAGGAGGTGGAGTGCTCACCTCCTGGAAGTTTCATAACATCCCTGGTTAAGGAGACTTAGCAAGATTCTACTGCTTTGTGTGTGTGCATGTGGCTCCACTGCTACTAAGCTGTAGAGTCCATCTGGTCCTCAAACTGGGGTTCTGTGGTTGCCACATTATGCTATACAGTGGTGTCTGATACTGGCGTGCCTGGACCCTACCGGGAATTCTGATCTGAGTTCAGAACATCACATGAATCCATCATATACCAAATGAAATCTAATTCCCCAGCAGGGTAGCAGCCAGGTGGAATGACTCAAATTCTTCTTCCAGCAGTACATAAACTGAAGGTTTATTTTGTTCTGTGAAGCACCAGTGGTGGGAGTTACCCAATAGGATTTTCACCTATGAAACCCACTGTCTTAAATCTTATGGTCAAAAGTTTCAGGAAGGGCTTTTAAGGAAATTATGGTGATGAGATGAAGTCAGGAAAATTAAGAACATTCTGTAAAATATAATGGCCAGAACATCCCAGCGAGGGTACATACAACGTCCAGCAGTTCAGTGCTCTCTGAAACTTTTCTCCTGGACATTCCTTTTTATCCTGAAGCCCTGGAAAATCAATGGATGTTGAATGCAGCTTTTTTTTTTTTTTTTTTCAGGAACAAGGAGATATCTGAAGGAAGCTACAGATACTGGAAGAGTTCGCAGGAGTGAAAAGCACCAAACTGTTGGAGGTTCTCAACAAAGCATTTGTAAATCATGAACGAAGAGCCAAAAGAGAGGCCGACAACAGAATGAAACAGAAAGCTGCTCTCCTGGGAGTAGCTCCAGGCCTTTTGGGGCCTCTAAGACTCAGCTGAGAATAGAAAAGAGTTAACAACAGGTCCCATACTCAACTGCAGAAGAACTGATGTGTCTGATGTACCTATTACAAGGAAATTGAACACTTGAAAAATAATGTCCCAGTAGGAAAATAGGGGAAAATGGAGCAGATAATAAGCCAAGGCAGAACCATACTCTACCTGGCTGAACCTCTCCCTCCAAACTTCATCAAATTGGCCAATACAGTTTACAAGTGAGATAGGTGGCTCACTCAGAGACTAGATCCCCCAGGAGCTCATTGTCAAAATGAAAGTCATACACCATATAATGGACCTTATGATTGACCCTGGCACTGAATATTCAGTTGTTACCTTACCAGTGAGTATCATATAAGTAAGAGCAGCAACAGTTGGAGTACTCAGTGCCCTTGTTGGGGAGAGGTCTGTTGTCTAAGCTTAAGGTACAGATAAGTTTCTCCACTGATGGCATCACTTACCCTGAACTGAAAAAAATCCCTGGACACCATTTCACTTTTCCTGTCATTCTCAGTCCACTGAGAGGAAGAATTTACTCCCATCCCATAACAAATGCTAACTCTACCTTGGAAACATGAAGTTCCCATTTCCTTTGAGTCTGGGTTGAAAGAAACCCACCTGGACTGGCCACCAATCATCTAACTCTGATAGTCAAGCTGCTGACTGAGGCCTGCCTAGTAAGGGTACAACAATGTCCCTTATCTGGTGAACCCAAGATTTGAATTCATACTCATCTGCATTGGCTGTTGGAATTTGGGCTGCCTTGACAATGCCAGCCTTCTTGGAACACTCCCCTGCTACTGATGAAGAAACCAGGTGGTTAATCTAAAGGAAACAGAAAACAGTTGATTTTCAATAGAATTAGAAGGTCATCAAAGCAGGGAAGAATATGAGAAAATACAATTGCATTTATAAAAGGAAAAAAGAAACTGTTGTAAGAAACAGCCTATGTTAGTATGAACACCTCCTTCTCTGACTAAACAGCAGATGTTTACTATGTCTTCTTAACTCCTGCTTCTGCTTCTGTAAGATAGCCTTATCACTAAGGGATTCGATCCTTACAGTCTCTGATCACATAAACTAGGAGCAAACCCTTACCCTTCTAGATCCTAGTTTCCCAGCCTGCAATCTGATAGGCTGAAATGCATGATTGTTGCAAAAACATATGACTGCATAACTTATGCAACTTTATGTTAATGTAAGGTGAAATGTTTCGTTTATATGCTCAACATTTTTTTTTCACTTTGGGTCTTTTTGAGACAGGGTCTCCCTGTAGCCCCAGCTGTCCTGGAACTCACTATGTAGACCAGGCTGGCCTTGAACTCAGAGAGATTTGCCTGCCTCTGCCTCCCAAGTGCTGGGACTACAGGCGTGTGCCACCACTCCCAGTTATGTTCAATATTTTAAACTGTGGAACAA
>NW_008353027.1:624678-633271 GCF_000622305.1 Nannospalax galili
TATTATAAAAAATTTAAAAAAGGAAAAAAAAAAAAAAAAAAAAAAAAAAAGGTAATGTTTAAAAGACACAGTGGACAAGAAGAACAGATAGGAGTGAATTTTATTTGAATTCAACCACCTTACTAATAAGGTTGAAAGCACAAGGCAAGTACAAACACTTTTTCAGTCTAAACAAAGTAATAGAGACATCCTCAATACTAGAAGGGAGCGGACTAGGTAGTACTTGTTTTGACTGAATAGTCTTATTCAAAGGAAAAGTAAATTTTCTCTTACATCTCTGGCAGGAAGTAATTTTACAATTTGAAGTAAAGGATTGGCAGATCTTTGATTCCTACCTTCCATCCAAGCTGGGATATAAGGACATATCTTTCTTCAAGATCATATTTCAAATATAGTCACTATGTCCTAGAGATGGGCATTACTGGGTTGTAAACCTGATAAGAGTTTGTTAGAAAGATTTATATCTCTAAGATGTATAGAACCTATTTAGAAGTGCAAATCATTTAATATAAATGGCTCTAAAAAAATAAAAGACAGAGTCTTAGAATCTGAAAAAGACCTAAGAAACCTGACATCAGCATATCTGGCTTTGGTAAGCTAAGGCTGAGATCCTAGCAGAGAGACTGAGAGGGTAGGTTCGGACTCCATTGGTGTAGCAGCTCTGATCTCAGAAGACCGCCAGAGAATGCTGAGTTCTGGCCTCCCACTGGCCTCTCTGGTAAGGGCTTGAGAATGCTGGGAACTGCCTGAGAGCCCTGGGATTCTGCCTCCACGTGGTGAAGGAAGCCTGAGTGTACCTGACTGGAACCTGAATTTGGCATCTGTGGGTTCTCCTGAAGAGCTGATCTGAAGTCATCAGTTCCCTCAAAATTAAACCTGAGAGAACCTGAACCTTGTACAAGCTTTACATAACCAGTAAAGAAAGGATCAAGGCACACCAATAATACAAACGGAAACATACTTCAACTTAATTCTCATATCAGAGTCATAACAACAAAAGATATTCACCTGACAAAATCACAATGACAGGCTAATAAAATGGAAAACCAAAATGCTATGACCCCACCAAACCCCACCAATCCTGTAGAAGATTTCAAGATGGAGAACCTTAGAGATAACCCAGGACACTGAATTTAAGAACAATCATAAACATGATCAAGGACTTCAATGAATTTAAAGAACACATGAACAAACAAATAAAATACTTAAAAGGAAATAGGTTAAACTTCTGAATGAATTCACAAAAGAGAGAGAAACATTGAAGAAAACTCAGGCAGAAATGAAGAAGGAAGTGCAAAACTCAGTAAGCCAACTTGAAACAACAGGCAAAAACCTCATCACTAGAATGAATGAAATGGAAAACAGAATATCAACACTAGAGGATAAAGTTGAAGAATTTGACCATTCAAGCAAAGATTACAGAAAAAAATTTTAAAACACAGAAATGGAATATGCAAGATCTGTGGGGCACCATGTAAAGATCAAATCTGCAGATCATAGGAATAGAGGAAGGAGAATAATTTCAGGTTAATGGTGTTGACCAGATCTTAGGATTGTAAAAGAGAATTTTCCAAAACTAAGGAAAAACAGCCCCATACAAATACAGGAAGCACATAGAACACCAAATAGTCAGGATCAGAAAAGAAACTCCCCACAACATATCATAGTAAGAACACTAAATGTATAGAACAAAGAGAGAATACTGAAAGCAGCAAAAGAAAAATAAGTCACATACAAAGGAAAACCCATCAGAATTACACCTGACTTATCACACAAACTATGAAAGCCAGAAGAGCCTGGACCAAAGTATTTCCAGTTCTACATGACAATAGATGCCAGCACAGAACACTTTAACCAGCAAAAATGTCTATTATACTTGAGGGGGAAAGAAAAATCTTCCATTACATGAATAGCCTGAAAGAATATATGTCCACAAAATCAGCCTTTCAAAGAATACTTGAAGCAATACGGAGAGCAGAGAGAGAAACAACTATTGCCCAGGGCAACAAAAGGAAATAAATAAAGGTATAATTGAGGAAACACAAAATTAGAGTGCACAAACAGCAATCAAAATTATGGCTGCCAATGAACATCTTTCAATAATAACCTTAAATATCAATGGACTGAACTCCCCATTCAAAAGACACAGACTAAGTGAATGGATTAAGAAACCAAACCCATCTCTTTGCTGTCTGAAGAAACCCATCTCACTTTCAAGGACAGGCACTACCTTAAGGTAAAAGGATGGAAAATATCCCAAGCAAATGACACTAAGAAACAAGCAGGGGTTGCAAATCTAGTATCTGACAAAATAGACTTCAAAGTAAAACTAATCAGAAGAGATAAGGAGGGTCACTTCATTCTGATCAAAGGAACACTAAGAAGATATTAAAATCCTTAACATATATGCACCAAACTCTGGTGCACCCAAATTCATAAAAACAACACTACAGGACCTTAAAATACAGATTAAGCCCAACTCAGTAATAGTAAGGGACTTCAGTACCCCACTGTTTCCATTAGACAGGTCAACTGGACAAAGAATAAACAGAGAGACATATGAATTAAATGAAATCATACACCACATGGATGTCACAGACATCTTTTAAATATTCCACCCAAGCACCAAAGAATAAAATTTCTACTCAGCACCTGACTTAAAATACAGATTAAGCCCAACTCAGTAATAGTAAGGGACTTCAGTACCCCACTGTTTCCATTAGACAGGTCAACTGGACAAAGAATAAACAGAGAGACATATGAATTAAATGAAATCATACACCACATGGATGTCACAGACATCTTTTAAATATTCCACCCAAGCACCAAAGAATAAAATTTCTACTCAGCACCTGATGGAACTTTTTTTCAAAAATTGACCACATATTGGGCCACAAAATAAACCTCAAAAAATATTAAAAAAATGAAATAATTCCATTCTCTATAGGACCACAATGCAATAAAGTTAAAACTTTGTCAACACTGGACAAAGCCCTAGTCACTACATGAACATGGCGATTGAACAACACACTCCTAAACTTTGAATGGGTCAAAGGAGAAATTAAGAAAGAAATAGAAGAATTCCTAGAATTCAACGAAAAGGAGAATACAACAAACACAACATCTGGGACACATCAAAAGCAGTCCTAAGATGAAAGTTCATAGCTCTAACTGCCTACATTAAAAAATTAGAAAGATCCCAAATAAATGACCTAACACTGCAACTCAAGACACTGGAAAGGTAAGAACAAATGAAGCCCAAACCCAGCAGAAGAGAAGAAATAACAAAAATCGGAGCAGAAATTAATAAAATAGAAACAAATAAAACAATACAAAGAATCAATTAATCTAAGAGCTGGTTTTTTGAAAAGGCAAAGAAAATAGACAGACTCTTAACCCAGTTAACCAAAAGAAAGAAAGAGCAAATCCAAATCAACAAAATTAGAGATGAAAGGGAAAACATCACAAGAGACACCTAAAAGACCCAGACCATTATAAAGGAATGTTTTAAAAAACCTATACGCTACTAAATGTGAAAATCACAGATGGATATCTGAAATCATGGGAACCACCAAAATTAAACCAAGAAGAGCTTAACAGTTTAAGCAGGCCTATAACATATAAAGAAATTGAAACAGTAATACAAACCTTCCCAACTTAAAAAAGCCCCAGCCCAGATGGATTTACAGCAGAATTCTACCAACCAATACTACTTAGAAACAGAGGAAGAACTCCCAAGTTCCTTCTATGAAGCCAGCATCACTCTACTGTCCAAACCAGGTAAAGACACAACCAAAACAAAAAAACTATAGACCCATATCCTTACTGAACATAGATGCAAAATTTCTCAATAAAATATTGCAAACTGTATACAGACAAACATCACAGAATCATTCCCCATGATCAAGTAGGCTTTATCCCAGAGATGCAGAGCTGGTTCAGTATACACAAGTAAGTAAATGTCATTAATCATATAAATGGACTATAAGACAGAAACCACATTTCATCTCAACAGATGCAGAAAAAGCTTTTGACAAAATTCAGCATGCATTTATGTTCAAAGTTCCAGAGGGAATTGGACTGCAGGGAACACACCTCAACATAATTAAAGCTCTATAAAACAAAGCCACAGCCAACATCATTCTAAATGGAGAAAAACTGGAAGCATTCCCATTAAATTCAGGAACTAGACAAGGATTTCCAATATCTCCACTCATTTTCAATACAGTGCTTGAAGCTCTTACTAGAGCAGTAAGACAGGAGAAGGAAATTAAAGGAGTACTAATTGGAAAAGAAGAGGTCAAACTATCCCTTTTTGCTAATGATATGATACCATACCTAAGAGATTCCAAAAGTTCCACCAGAAAACTCCTAGAACTGATCAACACTTTCAGAATAGTGGCAGGTTGTAAAATCAACCTACAAAAAGCAATTGGAGAAAGAATACAGGGAAATGCTCCCATTCACAATTGCTGCAAAAGAAAAATAAAATATATTGGAATAAATCTAACCAAAGGCACCAAAGATCTCTACAATGAAAATTTACATTGTTAGAGAAAGAAATTGAGGAAGACACCAGGAGACGGAAGGACCTCCCATGTTCATGGATTGGAAGAATTAATATTGTGAAAATGACCACCTACCAAAGCCATACATAGATTTAATGTAATCCCAATCAATATTCCCATGACATACTTCACAGAATTATAAAAAAAAATCCTAAAATTCATATGGAAGCACAAAAGACCAAGAATAGCCAAAGCAACCCTGAGCACAAAGAGCAAAGCTGGGGTGATTACTGTACCAGACCTGTAAGTATACTACAGAGCTATAGTCATAAAGACAGCATGGTGCTGGTACAAAAATAGACACATAGATCAATGGAACATTATTGAAGACCCAAACCAGATTACATGCAGTTTCAGCCACCTGATATACCAAAGGTGCCAAGAACACACAATGGAGGAAACACAGCATCTTCAAAAAATGGTGTTGGCAAAACTGAATCTCCCCCTGTAGAAGAATGAAACTAGATCCTTATCTTTCACCTTGCACAAAAGTCATTTCCAAATGGATCAAAGACCTCAGTATGAACCTGGAAACCCCGAAACTATTAAAAGAAAGTTTTGGCAGTAACTTATAAGATATATGTGTAGGAAAGGCTTTCTAAATAAGACAGAAGTTGCTTAGGAATTAAGGTCAGCAATCAATGAATGGAACATCATTAAACTAAAAAGCTTCTGTGCAGCAAATTAAACAATCAAAGAAGTGAAGAGAAAACCCACAGAATGAAAAAAAAATGTTCACCAGTGACGCATCTGACAGAGGTTTAACATCCAGAATATATAAAGAACTCAAAACACAAAGAAATGAGAAACCAAATAACCGAATTAAAAGATGAGCTAAAGATCTAGAGAGTTCTTAAAGGAAGAAATAAAGATAGCTAAGAAACAACTCAAAAAATGTTCAGCATAATAGGGAAATGCAAATTAAAACCAACCTAATGTATCACCTTACCCAAATCAGACTGGCTAGGATAAAGAGAACCAATGATAGTAAATGCTGGCAAAGATGTGGAGACAGGGGAAAGTTCATTTACTGCTGGTGGGATTGCAAATTCGTGCAACACCTATGGAAAACAGTGTGGAGAACTCTTAAAAAAGTAAAAATGAACCTCCCATATGACCTGGTTATACCACTCCTTGGCATATACCCAAAGGATTCATCCTACTGTAGAACCATGTTTTTTGCTGCTCTTTTCATAGTAGCTAAGAGATGGAAGCAACCTAAGTGCCCCTCAACTGGAGTGGCTAATGAAAAAGTGGTATATTTACGCAATGGAGTTAGTTCTATTCAGTAATAAAGAAAGGTGAAACAATGAAATTTGCAGGTAAATGGATGGATCTAGAAATTGTTACACTAAGTGAAGTAACAGACTCAAAAAAAAAAAAACAAAAAAAAAACAAATGACATATGTTCTCCCTCATATTTGGCTCCTAGCACCAAATCCTTTTAAATTCCAGGTTCTTTTAATAAGATGATGCTGTACAGCAATCCCTTCTGCATGAAATAACTACCAACATCACGAGTTCAGCTGAGTCTGATTTCTAAACATGGTCACAATTGGGCTTGTTGGTAGTTGTGCTCATTCATTAAAGGAGGGCCAAGCAGGGTCATTTGACCCTCGCCAGATTATCCAGCCACTCTTCTCAGCCAACTGTATGTAATTTAGCCTTAATCACTCATGGCCTCCTGGATTTGGGGACCGCTAAAATATACAATCTAGGGAAGGCTAGAAAAAGAAGACATGACTCCTGCTGGGTAAAGGCTTTCCAGTGTGCATACCCCCAGGTCATACATACACCTTAGCAACAGCTCACTTATCTCGGTAAGTAAGCTCAATAAATTCATTGGTTCCCAGTAAAACTTTAATGAAACATTGGCTTGACTCTAGAACCTTAAAAGAAAATAAGCATTGCTTAGCATCCCCAGGAAAAGAAGTCTCACAACAGATGGAAAATTTGTTAATGCTATTGTGTACCATAATTATTTTTAAAAAAGAAAATGAGAATGTAAAAGATGTTAAAAGGCTATGGGAATGGACATATTTTCCAAAATAGAAAAAAAATGAGAAAGCCTAAGAAAGGGATAAGGGTCTGCTTAGGTTTGTTATATATATAAAGGATGAGACAAAAATAATATAAACATAATCTTAAAATGTCTATGGTCATAGTTTAGTCAACTAGTCTAAGGAACAAATCATATATCTAGTCAAGGTTTATCTGAGAATATTTGATTTTTCACCCAAGCCTTATCTACATAGCACATGGTAATTGAAAGTATCAGACTGGTGTAACTAAACTTATTGGATGTCTAACAGCAGCTCATTGCTGCTAGATCAGGAAGAGCTGACCTTCCTAAAACAAGGAACTCTAGAAAGGCTGACTAGATTCAGCAGATGGAAAAGCACTGGGGTGCCAACAACACAGTGGACAGCATCAGGGATGACAGAGTATATGGGCTCCAATGGGGGTGGGGGTGGGCTACGGAGGGTGCCATTTGGGATATGGGTATATAGATGACTAAGATTGTTTGGTATGTTCTCTATGAAATACACACAAAGAAATCAACAAACCAAAAATAAAAAAGGGGGGGTTATATTTAAGGAGGAAGCATAAAAATTTGCTTCATGTTAATTAGAAGAGGTGAAAAATATTAACATTGAAATCTACTTGATGACTATACATCTATACTCAGGTGCCAAGGAGCTGACCAATTGGGACTAGTGATAATGAGATACATAGAGATTAGAGACACGTGCAAACGGCTAAGCGTTCACAGCATTAAAAATGAGCACGACATGGGTGCACTTACCTACATGCAGGGAAAACATGCATACACTTAAAATGAAAATAATAAAATTTTTAAAATGAGTTTTTCTGTATGAAACAGTATATTTTTAAATGAAATGCAGATCTTTTCTAAAGATTAAAACATCATTCAATTTTATGTCTTACAGGGTTTACACTGAGTTCAATATTGTATAACTGTATTAATTCAACTGTGAACCTAAAAATTTATAGCCAATTTTGAAGGAGATGCATCTTTGCTCTGGAAATTGTTATTGAACATGTTAATGCTGTAATGAAATGCTTGTTCTAATCATGTAGTTATTAAATAAATAATTAAAACAAAACCGGAAAAATTAATGCACTTTTGTACATTTTTCACAACAGATTTTAATCAAGTTCAGACTGCCTCCCCCATCAACCCCCTCCTCACCGGACCTCATGTATTGTAACATATGTGTTAAGTTCTATCCAGTCAAGCATTTGTACCCAGATGTCCTTCAGTGCAAGTTCATCCCCTGGAATCTACTCAGCCTATCTAGAGATAGTTGGTAAGGCCTACTCTCCCTCACCCAATAGTAATCGGTCTCCAATAGTTTCCAGATTAGGACCAACCCATTTCCCTTGATCCCTCTGCATCCATGTCTGATTGAGTTGGCATGGGTTCTGTGCTTGATGCCACCATGGCCATGAGTTCACATATGCAAGCTTCCAGTGGCCTGAAAGCTTCTGTTTCCTTATATTCGTGGACCAAACCTGGCTCACACAATCTTTCTATCCCTCTTCTTCAATGCTCTCTGTGTCATGGGTGAAAGAAGTTTGACATAGGAGCCCTATCCAGGGACACACTCTGCAGTCTCTTATTGTTTAAAAGCTGACAAGTTGTAGCCTTTGTGTGTATCACACACTGTTGTATAAGGAAGCTTCACTGGTGAAGTTGAAGGATGTACTAGATTTTTCTGTACCATCCCCCCACCCATTCTACTTTGTTACATGAGTCTTAGGTGTAGAGGCTTCACTGTAGTTATGTCACCTAGGACTGGACGTCTCTCAGATGTATATTCCCTGCGTCTGACCAGTTGTGGGGTTCTGCAGAAACCTCCATCTTTTGCAGAGAGAGCTTGTTTGATGAGTGGTGTACGGGAACATGAGTTTTTTTTTTTTTTTTTTTTTTTTTTTTTTTTTTTTTTTTTTTTTTAAAAAAAAGAGGACGATAAATCTTTCACTGTGATATATCAAAATAA
>NW_008353027.1:633286-663784 GCF_000622305.1 Nannospalax galili
CGGCCTGGCCATGAACCCACGGAGACCCCCCTGCCTCTGCCTCCCAAGTGCTGGGATTAAAGGCATGCACCACCACGCCCAGCTACATGAGTTTTTAAAGGTAGAATTGAGAGTCATATTTAAATATACTGAAAGTCTCTAATCATGACATTCATTTGATAATGTCAGTATCATTTCCAGATGAACTATTTTCCTTCATTTTCATGGAATTAACTTTTCTACCTACAGGAATAAGACCATGAGGCCTCACTGCAATTTCTTCAGGCAAATGGCTTTTTTCTTTTGTTTATTTTCAATGATCTGTTGTTCTCTGATGATCTGTGCAACCCAATAAGAAACAAACATAACAACAGAACACTAGTAGGATGTGTTAGGGTAACAAGTATTGCTGTGCATAATCATTATACAGATCTTATTGTTTTCTTCCTTGTTTTCTTTCTTTCTACCTTTAGAGACACTACATTTTGTACACGGAGATTTAGGTAGCATATTTATATTTTATAAATCTAGATAGTGATTTTTAATGAGTTTTCTTGTGATCACCATCAAACAACAAAACAATTTATTTAACAAGATATTCTACATATACGTTCCCTATACATGATAGCATTTGGTTTATTTCCTCCTAAGAAACCTGCTATAAAAAGTGATTTTGCCATAGTGTTTATTAAGAAAAATGTGTGAATAACTGCTCTATTTTCTTCCTCTTCCTCCTTCAAGTTTTGATTCAGTCTTGGTGAAAATAGAATATTTAGGAAATGGAATATTGTTTTGATTTTTGTTAGTCACAGGTAAGGATTCAGAATTGTATTTATTAGACTCAAATGATAAAGAAACCATATTTGAAGAGAAAATGCAGACTTCCTAGATGTATTTATTTTGGGTTACACAGAGTGATGACTTTGATGAGCAAAAATATTTTTGTTTGTTTAAAGAAAACCTATATGCTTTCTTCCCTGCTACGTGATTAAAAACTTAATCACCAGAGCATGGATGATGTCATAAATTTTAGGAAAATTTAATTTTAGTATCCTTATCTGTAAGGATAAAGTAAAACTGACCAAAAGCATGTATCAGAATCTCTGTTCTCAAATATACTCTTCTGGAATTTTCTACTGTTTAATTGTCCATCTCAGAGAAGGTAACAAGAACATAGATTTTTAAAACTAGGATTGAGACAAATTTAAATATGCTTGCTCTTTCTAAGAGACCCCAAAATTAAATTCCACCAGAAAACTTTTAGATATGATGAACTGTGCTGGAAAGCTTTTGTGTCAAGTTGACATACCTCAGTTGAGGGAGCCTCAACTGGGGAATTTCCTTCATTGGACTGGCCTGTGGCCATGTCCATGGGTCACCTTCTTGATTGTTGAGTGATGTGGGAGCATCTAGCCCACTGTGGGTGCTGCCACCCCTGGACAGGTGGGCCTATGTTGCATAAGAAAGCAGGCTGAGCAGGGGCCAGGTTAGCAAGTCTGTAAGCAGTGATCCTCCATGGTCTGTGCTCCAGCTCCTTCTTCCAGGTTCCTGCCTTGAGTTCCTACCCTGGGCTCCCGAGAGCTTCTGTGACCCGAGAGATGTAAGCTGAATAAACCCTTTCCTCCCCAAGTTTGTAGTGGTTAGAGAGTTTTGTCACATCAATGGAGAAACAAACTAGGATATCAACATTTTCAGGGTTGTGGCAGGATGCAATATCAATTTACAAAAATCAGTTGCCTTTCTATATACCAATAACAAGCAATCAGAGAAAGAGTTCATGGAAATGCTCCATTTATAATATACTCAAAAGAATCTAGAAATAAACTTAATAAAAGACATTAAAGACATCTACTATTAAAGCTTTAAGTCTTTGAAGAAAGATTGAGAAAGACATAGGAGATGGAAAGACCTCCTGTGCTCATAGGTTGGTAGAATTAAAATTGTGAAAATGACCATCCTACCAAAATAAATTTATAGACTCAATGCAACCCCAATCAAAATCTTCATGATATTCTTCATAGAATTAGAAAAAAATCCTAAAATTCATATGGAATCACAAAAGATCCCAGATAACCAAAGCAATCCTGAGTTCCATGAACAATGCTTGCAGAATTACAGATCTCATTTATTACAGAGGTATAGTCATAAAAACAGGCACTGGCACAAAAACAGATATGTAGATCAAATGAACAAGACAGAGCACACAAACATGAGTGAACACAATTTCATCCACCTGATATAAGGCAATATTAGACTTGAAGTTTTCCAAAGCTGTGTTGCTTTTGGAATCCATGACTTGGGAACTAGGGACACTGCTCTTCTGCATAAAAAGTTTTACTGTTGATATTTTGGAATTCTTTGTTTCTTCTGGATGTTAATTATCAATTACATAATTACATTTGTTAGCAAAGTATATATTTTTTCACCATTCTGTTGATTATTTCCAGTGCTATTCAGGAACTTTTCAGTTGAGAGAGTCCATCATGCAGCCCTATCAACACAGACAAGAAACAGAAGCAACCCAGATCTGCAAGTACTCCTGAAAAGAAAAAGAAAATGGTACATGGGTTCAAATGAAATGCTATTCCATAATACAAATTAATGAAAGTCTGTCATTTTTATCAGCAAAGACAGAACTGGAAATAATTATTTTAAATTTCAAAAACCAAGCTCAAAACACCAAGTGCCATATGGTCTCACACATGCAAATTAAGTAAGTTGATGTCATAGAAACTGACAGCAGAAGGATGGCAATGGCTGTGTGGAGGAAGCAAGGGGAGAAGAGGTGAGGAAAGGTGATCAACGTGTAGTAGAAGATATCATTTAAAGGGCAGAAGTTATGGAATGCTTTGCACACTGCATTGACTTTAGATAAAAGCAATAGACTGTAAATTTCCAGGACTAAAAAAGGATTTTGGTTCTTTGGAAGAAAATAACTGAGGAATATTCAAAGAGACAAATATGTTTAGCCTCAGTAAATTCAGTATATCTAGTCTATCATTTTAAAACAAATTCAAATTAATAAAGCTATATGTGAAAAATGTATTATATTTTCTCGGAAAATATTTCAGCTCTGGATTGTTCAGGAAACAGGATTTTAATATTCAAATATATAAATTATTCTTATTAAGACATGTTTAAATATATGAAGATACAAAACATAAATTTAGCTTTATAGTATTGTATGTTGAGAAGTGCTTACAAGTACAAAAAAAACTCTAAAGTCAATGATATTTAGAGGTTTATTTTAATTGGAAAAATGGTATCATACTACTCAGACACTTTATTATGCTTATGCTACCAAAACCATGCTTTTAACTCAACAGGTTTTTCTCTTTATGTGAATCACTGCCATGTATTTGTATGACTCTGTGGGCTTCTATTCACATTGTGTCTCTATCATACTTTGAGCATAGATGCAAATGCAGGACCTGAAGTAGAATCCTGTTATATGATTGATCCATAAAGTCTTTATATATGCTTTACTATAAATAGAAACCTCAAGCTGAATCATTATCAATATCTGAACATTGAAAGAAAACATGTTCTTCTATTGAAATTCTTTGGCATAATTAAGAATCATGTCTATTAGCTTTAAAATTAGCCTGCTGAAAACAGTATATATTTTTTACTAATGTAAGAATGTAACTAGTGTCTGTTTCTTTTCGGTGCCTGTAATATTTTCAGAAATCACACATTAATTTGCATTTAAAAGGAAAAAAACATTATTATTAGTTTAAAACTACTCTGATTGAAGTACTTCCAAAGGTATCTGATTTTAATGTTAATGTAATATGTGATTTGAATGAGAAATTTTCCCATAGGATCAAGTACCTGAACATTTGGTCCCCAGTTGGCAGCACCATTTAGGGTGGCTATAGGATCTTTAGTAGGTGTAGCCTCACTGTGGAAGCATGTCAGTGCGGACTAGCCATGATATTCCATCACCTTGCTCCACCTGTAGTTCATGCTGTACACTTCATGTTTCTGGGGAAGATGGAATCTCTCTGCTTCTTGCCTTGGCCACCTGTTCCAAAGCCTGACATTATGGACTTTCCCTATGGAACCGTAATCCAAAATAAACTCTTTCTTCCATAAGTCATTTGTTTATATTTCTTATGACAGCAATAAAAATACAGAAGCTCATGTTAGAAATGAAGTGTTGCTATGAAGGACATGACAACTTTTGAGGGGAAGACATGGAAGACTTCAGAATATTGGAATTAAAAATATGTTGAATGCTGTAAGCAGAGTTTAAAAGACTGCTCCAGCAGTCAGAATATTTTATAGTGGAAGCCTGGCTAATGATGTTTTAGGGTTAATGGTCTGGACTCAAAGCCTTTTGTATATTTTGGCAAAGAATCCAACTGATTTTTGTCCATGTCCTGTGAATTTACATGAAGTTGAATTAAAAAATAAGGGACAAATTTCTGGTGGAAGAAATTTCAAGATAGCATAATATTGAATTTGTTGCTTGGTTTTTGCTGATATTTCTGATGAAGAATTATAAAGAAAAAGAGCAAGTGAGGCAGAAAAAAATAAAAAATATACAGTCTGGAGAGAAAAAGAGGCTATAATCGTTAAGGAGATTAGTGCCATAAGAAGTGGCCTCCTGGTCTGCACTCTAACAATGTGAAAAGTGCTCTCAGAGTAAGACCCCACCCAGCTAAACCTCCAGCTTGTGACAGGACAATGTTTAAGGACTTTTCTGTTTCTAGGAAATGACATACAAAATTTTCTGCAAATGTTATTCAAAGGAAAAGTGTCTATCCCAAGTTGGAAGTAAATTTGGCAGTGTCTTCCACGTGGTATTAGTTTTGGAGGGATGAAAAATGGAAGCATGAAGGGGTTGTGATTTGTCCTCCTTTGTTTCAGAAGGTCAGTGGGGCTGGGCAATGTGAGCCCATGCTGGAGTCCCTGTGACAAGGCACTGGGAGGATATGGGGATGTAATCAGCCATTGTGTGAAGCTGTGAAAATGAGGGTTGCAGTGGGGAACTCAAGTGTTTGGAAATGCCTGATGTGAGAACTGTGTCAAGGAATGATGTATACAGGGACTGAAAACAACCCGAGAGAGAGATGCACGCTCCAGACAGCAAAGATGGAGTTTCAGAGGCATCATATTCCTTTGTTACTGAAGAACCACATGAAGGAAGTTGAGTTATAGAATTTAGTTTCTGTACTTCTGAATTTCAGACTTTCTGTGGTCCAATATTTATTAACTATGCCAGCATTCCTCATTTTTGGAATGGGAATACATATGGTATGCAATTTTGTATTGCAATAACATATTTGCTTCTGATTTTACATTTAAAAGAGTGCCTTAAGTTTCAAAAGAAGATTTGGGGCTTTAGATTTTTGAATAATATTGAGACTGCTAAAGACTAGGAGATTTTTATAGTTCAACTAAATGCATTTTGCATTATGATATGATCATGAGCCTATGTAGGCCAAGGAGAATATAGTGATTTCAATGAAGACTATCCCCCAGCTGGTGGTAGTGTTTGAAAGGTTTGTTTAAGTCATTTTTCTGTTGCTGTGCTAGACACACTATGAGCAAGGGAATTTATGAAAGGGAAAGTTTATTTAGCTTATGGTTCCACAGGGACAAGAGGCTATCATGGTGAGGAAGTTTGGAATCAGAGGGGACTGGAGTAGGAGCAGAAGCTAAGCACTCACATCTTTAAGCATGTACAGGAAGCAGAGAATGACTGGAGATCCCACAAGGCTTAGGAACTCTCAAAGCCTTCTCCTAGTAATGTACTTCCTCCAGCATAGCCAAACCTTCTAAGACCTTCCAAAAGTGCCACCATCTGAGGACTAAATGTACAGATATTTGGATTCTATGGGGGACATTCTTATGCAAACGACCACATTTTATTTATCTGTATTAGTCAGATTAATCAGGGTATTCTAAAGAAACAGAATCAGTAGAATGAATATGTATAAAGATTTATCAGCTTAGCTCACAGTCCACATTTAGGCTGAGCCTTCCAGCTTCAAATGATCCAATCAAGAAGGTCTTTCATTTCAATTAATCCCAAATCCAGTCAAATTGAAACCCAGGATTAGCCATCACATAGGTGTAGCATCGTAGGAAGAAGTATGTCTCTTGAAGTGGACATTGAGTGTTTATATTCTGCCCAGTTCCAGTTCACTTTCTCTGCTTCGTGATTATGGTGGAAGTTGTGATCTCTTGGCTTCCTGCTCTGGCAGTCTGTTGCTGTATCTCCCCACAATTTAGTTCATCTCTGTCATGGCATTTTATCACACAAACAAAAAGGTTACTAAATATGATGTTATTTATATTTCATTGCATTTGCCTCTTTGGGAAAACATTTATTAATAATAAGTGTAAATTCCTCTGGGAAGATAATATCAATGTCAATTATTACCTAATTTAATAGCTGAGATATAAATGGCACTAATAAGTATTTTTTAAAAAATAAATAAACTTTTGGGTGTGGTAGTATATACCTCTAATCCCAGTATGCAAGAGGTAGAGGCAGGCATGTTTTTCTGAGATTGAGGCCACCTTTGTCTACATGGTGAATTCCAGGCTAGATGGGGCTACAATGAGATCCTATCTCAAAAACAACAACAACAACAGCAAAAATGTAAATAACCTATTATGAGAAATACACCTTAAAATTCAATTTTTTTTCTGTTATTTAAATTAGTACTTTATTTTAAATCTGTCACATTATTAATACCTTTTCATCTATATTTGGTAAACTTCAATGTACTAAACCTTACTTTTGTACTCCATACTTTAGTTGATTTTAACTGACATGACATATGATAAAGTATAAGTGTAATTAATAATGTGTTACCTCTGGTCATCATGCCTGAATCCTCCAGACTAACCAGGGGATTTTCAGGCTGACTAGACTACAGTGGATGCATTTATGCTGGAGGATATTTGGGTACAAATATGTGAATGCATATGACTCAAAATGTATGGCAGAGTGCATAGGATTTTATGGCAGGGGGCAGGGGGAGAGGAATGGATGGGGAAGGGAGTCTGGATGTGAGTGGGAAATATTATATGAAATTTTAAAAGTTCAATAAAAAAGGAACAAAATTAATCTATTTGTTGTCCAGAAGAAACTCATTTTATCTCCAAGTATATTTTGGGGTGAAAGAATGAAAAAAAATTCCACGCAAATGGCACACAAAACACACAGGAGTAGATAGTCTTGTATTTGACAAAAATAGACTTCAGGTTAAAGTTAACCAGAAGACACAAAGAAGGCCACTACATTATCATTAAAGAAACAAGAGACCAAGAAAACATCAAAATTATGAACAATTATGCACCAAACTTTGTGGCACTCAATTTTAT
The DNA here is from genome assembly GCF_000622305.1 of Nannospalax galili. Taxonomy (NCBI): domain Eukaryota; kingdom Metazoa; phylum Chordata; class Mammalia; order Rodentia; family Spalacidae; genus Nannospalax; species Nannospalax galili. Next base: position 640,610 of record NW_008353027.1, read on the forward strand.
AAAGAGATTATTACTGGACTTTGATTTCAGCTTCCCACTTTCTCCAACAGACAAGTCCTCTAGCCAAAAACTAATCACAGGAATACTTGAATTAAATTATATCCTATATCAAATGAACCTAACAGAAATCTAACAGAATATTCCACGTAAGCAGCAAAGAGTACACATTCTACTCAGCAGCACATGGATGTTTCTTCAAAATAGACCAAGTCCTGGGGCAAAAAAAACAAAACTCAACAAATACAAAGTAATAGAAACAATTTCACATATTCTTTCAGTCGGAAATGCAACAAAATTTAAAATTAACATCCAAAAAATGTTCTAGTAGGGGTTGGAGAGATGGTTCAGTGTATAAGAGTACTGACTGATTTTGTAGAGGACCCAGGTTCGATTCCCAGCACCCACATGGTAGCTAACAACCATCTGTAACTCCAGTTCCAGGGGACTCTGACACCATCCTCTGACCTCCCTGGGCATTGCACAACATGATTGCACTTACAGGCAGGTACACATAAAATAAAGGTAATTAATAACATGTTTTTAAAATCTCTAGTAATGACACAAATTCATGGGAATTAAACAATACACTCCAAAATCATGAATGGGCCAAAAAAAAAAAAATCAGAAAAGAAATAAAAAATTTCCGGGAACTAACTGAAAATGATAATACAACACAATACCTATGGGACATATTACAAGCAGTCCTGAGAGGGAGAATTATATCTCCAAATACCTACATTAAAATATTAGAAAGAGCAAAACTGAAATGCTTAATTGTATGAATTTGGAAAATCAAGAACAAACTAACACACAGTATAGAGAAATGAGAAGAAATAATAAAAACCAGAGAATAACTTAATGAAATAGAAACAAAGGAAAAAAATCAGAAAGAATCAATGAATCTAAGAGGTGCTCCTTTGAAAAGATAAGCAAAATAGACAGTTCCTTAGCCCAGTTACACAAAACAAAAAACACACAAAACAACAAGATTGAGATGAAAGGAGGAACATCACAACAGACACCAAAAGCATTCAGAGCATTTGTAAAGAACACTTAAAAAAACTATATTAAATTTGAAAGCCTAAAAAAAATGGATGGATTTCTAAATTTAATGGATCTACCAAAATTAACAGTTTAAACAGACCTATAACAAATAAGGATATTGAAACAATACAAAATCTCCCAATTAAAAAATGTCCAGGTCCAGATGGATTTACAACAGAAGATCTACAGTCAATACTACTAAAAGTATTCAAAAAAAGAAACAGAGGAGGAGCTCCCAAACTCCTTCTTTCAAGTCAGTATTACTCTAATACCAAAACGAGGTAAAGATATAACAAAAGAGGAAAACTGTAGAAACAAGAAGAGGGAGGGGGTTAGAATTCCTGGAACTAGAGTTACAGATGATTGTTAGTTGCCAGGTGTGATTGAAATGGAACCTTGGCCCTCTGGAAGTCAATGCTCTTAATCACTGAACCATCTCTCCAGCCTCAATACCCCACTTTACAAAAAGGTGGAACAATAAGATATAAATTCTAAAGAAAGCAGAAGACTTGAACTTCATTTTAAATCACTAGACTTAATTGACTTCTAGAGAACACTGCAACAAATTAGTGTAGAGTATGTAGCCTTCTCAAGTGTACATATACATGGTAATGTGCACAGTTGAAGGCTACAAGAAGCACAGTGCCAGACAGGACAAATCTCCCTTCACGTTGTTAGTTAAATAATCCAAGCAACTCTCAAAATAACACATAATATTGTCATGGTCTTTGATTGCCTCTCAGAACTCAAAAGTAAGATCCTATTATCCTGTTGCTGATGACAGGACATTACTTTGGACACAGGACTTGGACCAATTGAACTTGAACTGAGCAAGAAGTCTCCTCCTTGAAAAGAAGCTCTCCTTTTATCAGATGATGATGTGAAAACTGTTAAGGGAAACAATGAATCAATGATCCATACAGTTGGTAGCCTAAAAGGCACAATAAATATACAGCTGTAAATTATTTCTATTGGTGCAGTAGGGGGACTTTTATCTTGGTGACAATTAAGGACTATCTAATTGGACTTAAGCTCTACTGAGTGGGTGGGAACTCATGTGATACTGTAAACATAGCAAATTATATGTGACTGGAGAGGTCACAGAATCTAGAGGAAAAAACCCCATGTCTGTCATAGCCTTAGACAAATGTAATTTCTTACTGTATTCTAAGTATGTATCCTTATATTTACAGGCATGTGTACTCTCACCATTCATCAAAGAAGCTTCTTTTTGCAACAGATAGAAACTACTACAGAGTTCTACATCTCATCAAAGACATAGAATAAGTGTTTATGTGATATTAGCCACAAGAGACACATCTACAATGCAACCTCTACTCCTAAGGCTCAGGGGACAAAGTGGAACAGGGGTCAGTGAGTATTAATGCAGCCCTCAACTCTCAGAAGTTAGGCTTCCTCATACAACTAATGTTGATTAGCACAGAAAGTCACAACTGGCAAAAATGTAAAGAATAACAGACTAATAAGTGTGTGTCCCTAGATGTGACTTGGACTCCTATATTAAAACTTTGCTATCTAGGGCTCAGGGATCATCTTGGAAGGAGGGTGGAAAATATATAAGAGCTGGAATGGTGGATGGCCACAAGGAAACAGAGTTTTCTAGGTTGTTGTGAACTTGCTCATATTAACTTACAATGGTGACAGCATGCACAAGCTCAATGCAAACTCAAACCAGATAAAAGCCAGGATAGAAGTAGGGAAATGGGTAAGAAGCAGCAACCTTATTTGAGGAACTATTGGAAACTTGTCTTGCTGGGTGAGGAAGAGTTAATCTTCCTTAAGGGAATGACTCTCAATAGGTTGACTAACCCCAGTGAATTTCCTCACTCCAAGGAACATTTGGGGACAAATTTTGACTTGATAGGCATTAACATATATGATAGAATACATGAAATCTGGCAGGGGTCTGTGGGGCTTATAGCTAGGGGAGGGAGTCTAAATATTATTAATATGTATTGTTTGAAATGTACAAAAATTCAATGAAACATTTCTTTAAAATAGGAGGCTGGAGAGATGGCTATGAGGTTAAGGGCACTGGCTTTTCCTGCAGAGAACCTGGGTTCATTTCCCAGCACTGACATGGTGGCTAACAATAATCCATAACTCTAATTCCAGGGCATCCGATGCCCTCTTCTGACCTCTTCGGGCATTACACAACATGGGTGCACTTACATATATGCTGTTGTACACTCATACATAAAATGTTTAAAAAATAATGTTGTGCTTTTTTCTGAGACATAGATAATCTTTATTTTCTTTATTGTTTAACCCTATTCCAGGTTAATGACAAAGATCTATTACATTTTAAGCACAAATTTTAAATGTGTCTCAGCAGCATCCAAGGTGTAAATTTCACATGCACTGTCTCTCTTGTTTATCAGTCTCTGTTCTTCTGTTCTACTTTCAGACCTTCTTTTCTCTGTGAATACTTTTTGTAATGCCCTCTGGATGTGTTCATTTGTAGTATTTAAAGTGTTCTCCACATTGCAGCCCCACCAGCAGTGGATGAGTGTTCCCCTTTTCTTAAATCCTCTCCAACATTTGGTATCAATTGTTCTTTTGATCTTAGCCAGTCTGACTGGGCTAAGATAAAATCTTAAAGTGGTTTTAATTTGTATTTCCCTAATTACTAATGATGTTGAACATGTTTTAGGATGCTTCTTAGCCATCTTTAATTCTTTTGAGAACTCTCTGTTCAGCTCCTTAGCCCATCTTTTAATGGGGTTACTTCCTGTCTTGATATTTTGTTTCTTTGAGTTCATTATACATTCTGGATGTTAAACCTCTGTCAGATGTGCTGCTGGTGAAGATTTTCTCCCATTCTGTGCTTTTTCTCTTCACTTCCTTGGTTGCTTCTTTTGACGTACAGAAGCTTTTAGTCTTAATGAGGTCCCATTTGTTGATTCTGACCTTGTTTCCTGAGCAATTGATGCCTGGTTTAGAAAATCCTTTCCTACACCAATGTCTTGTAGGTTTTTCCCAATGTTTTCTTCTAACAGTTTCGAGTTTCAGGCTTTACATTGAGGTTTTTAATCCATTTGGAACTGACCTTTGTGCAAGGTGAAAGAGAGGGGTTTAGTTTCATTCTTCTACAGGTGGAGATCCAATTTTGCCAGCACCATTTGCTGAACATGCTGTCTTTCCTCCAGTGAATGTTCTTGACCCCTTTGTCAAATATCATGTGGCTGATATTGCATGTACTCATATTTGGGTCTTCAATTTTGTTCCATTGATCTACAGGTCTATTTTTGTATGAGTACCATGTTGCTTTTATGGCTACAGCTCTGTAAAACAGTTTAAAGTCTGGTATAGAAATTCCCCCAGCATTGCTTTTAGTGATAAGGGTTGCTTTGGCTATCCAAAGTCTTTTGTGGTTCCATATGAATCATAAGATTTTTTTTCCGACTCTGTAAAGAATGTCATTGGGATTTGATTAACATGGCATTGAATCTATGAATGGCCTTTGGTAAGAGGGTCATTTTCACAATATTAATTCTTCAAATCCATCAACATGGGAGGTCCCTCAATCTTCTGATGTCTACCTCAATCTCTTTCTTTAAAGACTTAAATTTTTCATTGTAGAGGTTTTTTAAATTGTTGGTCAGGTTTATTTGGAGATTTTTTTTGTAGCTATTATGAAAGGGAGTCTTTCCAAGAACTCTATCTCTGATTGCTTGTTATTGGTATATAGAAAGGCTACAGCCTTTTATAGATTAATTTTGTAACCTGCTACTTTAGTGAAAGTGTTAATCATTTCTAGGAGTTTTCTGGTGGAATTTTGGGTGTCTCTTAGATACAATATCATAACGTCTGCCAAAAGGGATAATTTGGTCTCTTTTTTTCCAGTTATTACTTCTTTAATTTCCTTCTCTTGTCTTATTGCTTTTGCAAGAATTTCAATCACTATGTTAAAAAGTATTGGAGCAAGTAGACAGCCTTGTCTGGTTCCTTATTTTAATGGAAATACTTCCAGTTTTTCTCCATTTAGAATGATGTTGGCTGTGGGTTTGTTATACATGGCTTTAGTTATGTTGAGATTCATTCCCACCAGTCCAATTCTCTCTAGGACTTTGAATATAAATGCATGTTGAATTTTGTCAAAGCCCTTTTCTGCATCAATTGAGATGACCTTGTGGTTCTCTGGAATAAAGCCAACATGATCATGGTGAATGATGTTTTGATGTGTGTCTCTATGTGGTTTGCAAGTATTTTGTTGAAAATTTTTGCATCTATGTTCATTAAGGATATGGGTCTGTAGTTTACTTTCTGGTTCTATCTTTACCTGGCTTTTGGTATTAGAGTGATGATGGCTTTATAGAAGGAATTTGGAAGTTCTCCCTCCATTTCTATCTTTTTGAATTAATTATTTAGGATTGGATATAGATTTTCTTTTAATTTATGGTAGAATTCTGTTGTAAATCCATCTGGTCCCAGGCTTTTTTATTCAGGAGGTTTTGCATTACTGGTTCAATTTCCTTATGTGTTATGGGTCTGTTTAAGCTGTTGATCTCTTCTTGGCTTAGTTTTGGTCATTCCCACACTTTTAGATTTTCAAATTTGGTAGCATATAGGTTTTTAAAGTATTGCCTTATAATGTTCTGGATCTTTTTGATGTCTGATGCATTGTTTTCCCTTTCATCTCTGATTTTCTTGATTTGGAGTTGCTCTTTCTTTATTTTGGTTAACTGGGCAAAGGGTCTCTCAATCTTTTTTTATATTTTCAAAGAACCAGCTCTTAGATTCATTGATTCTTTGTAATTTTTTTTGTTTCTAGTTCATTAATTTCTGCTCTAATTTTTGCTATTTCTTCTTGTCTGCTGGGTTTGGGGTTCATTTGTTGTTGCTTTTTAAATGTCCTGAGTTGCAGTGTTAAGTCACTTATTTGTGTTCTTTCGGATTTTTTTAATATACTCACTTAGAGCTATAAACTTCCCTCTAAGGACTGTTTTCCATGTGTCCCAGAGGTTTTCTTGTGTCTATCCTTTTCATTTAGTTCCAGGAATACTTTTATTTCTTTCTTAATTTCTCCTTTACCCATTCATCATTCAGGAGTGTGTTGTTTAATCTTCATGTGTTCATATAGTTACTAGGGTTTCTTCTGCTATTTATTGTAAGCTTTATTGCATTGTGGTCTGATAGAACGCATGGACTTATTTCAATACTTTTGTATTTGTTAAGGTTTGTTTTGTGCCCCAGTATATGGTCGATTTTTGAGAAAGCTCCATGGGGTACTGAAGAGAAAGTATATTCTTTGGTGCTTGAGTTGAATATTTGGTAGGTGTTTGTTAGGCCCATTTGATGTATGGTATCATTTAATTCAGATGTCTCCTTGTTAGTTCTCTGCCCTATTTCTGTATCTAATGGAAACAATGGGGTATTGAAGTTCCCAACTATTAATAAGTTGGGATTAATCCGGGTCTTAAAATCCTGTAAGTACTTTTTTTATGAAGTTGGGTGCACCAGAGTTTGGAGAACATATGTTCATGATTGTAACATCTTCTTGGTCAATTGTTCCTTTGATCAGAATGAAGTGGCCTTCTTTCTTCTGATTAGTTTTAGTTTGAAGTCTATTTTGTTAGATATTAGAGTTGCAACACCTGCTTTTTTCTTAGTACCATTTGCTTAGAATATTTTTTCCATCTTTTAACCTTAAGGTAGTTCCTCTCCTTGAAAGTGAGGTGGGTTTCTTGCAGACAACAAAAAGATGGGTTTTGTTTCTTAATCCATTCAACTAATCTGTGTCTTTTGACTGGGGAATTCAGTCCATTGATATTTAAAGTTATTAAGGAAAGATGTGTAGTGATTCCTGTCATTTTTATTTCTGTTCACATTCTTGGTGTAGCAGTGCATTTCCACAGTTATACCTCCATTTAGTTTCTTTCTATAACCCCTTGGTTACAGTCATTCCTTTCTTCAGCTCTTCATATTGCTTCCAGAACTCTCTGAAGGACGGTTTTTGTGGACATGATTTCTTTCAGTCTATTTATGTCACGGAAGATTTTTCTTTCCCCTTCAACTATAATAGACATTTTGGCTGGGTAAAGTAATCTGGGTTGGCACCTGTGGTCATTTAGAACTGGTAATACTTTGGATGAGGCTCTTCTGGCTTTCATAGTTTTCACTGAAAAGTCAGCTGTAATCCTATTGGGTTTGTTTTCCTTTGTATGTGACTTCCTGATTTTCTTTTGCAGCTTTCATTATTGTCTCTTTGTTCTGTACATTTAGTATTTTTACAATGATGATCTGTGGAGAGTTTTTTGTTTTGTTTTGTTTTGTTTTGATTTTTATCCTGGTCCTGTCTATTTGGTGTTCTATATGCTTCTTGTATTTGTATGGGCATGTCTTTCTTTAATTTTGGGAAATTTTCTTCTACAATCCTGTTGCATATCTTGTCCATATCATTATCCTGAGAGTCTTTTCTTTCCTGTATGCCTATGATTTCTAATTTTGGTCTTTTATGTTGTCACACAATTCCTGCATATTCCATTCTTATGTTTTCTTAAATTTTTCAAAATCTTTGCTTGAGTGGTCTAATTCATCCACTTTGTCTTCCAGTCTTGATATTCTGTTTTCTATTATACTCATCCTATTGGTGAGGCTTTCTCCTGTCGTTTCTCGTTGGCTTATTGAGTGTTTTACTTTATTCTTCATTTCAGCCTGATTATACTTCAATATTTCTAAGTATTTCTGAATTCATTCAGAAGTTTATCCTTATCTTCTTTCAGTTCCTTGCTTTGTTTGTTTGTGTGTTCTTTAAATTCACTGAATGCTTTTGTCATGTTTGTAACTGTTCTTTTGAATTCCATGTCCTTTGTTATCTCTAGCGTGTTCTCTTTGTACTCCTCCTCAGGATTTTTGGTACTTGGTGGGGATATATTATTTGGGTTTTTCATGTTATTATTTTTTCTCTGTCACTTTGACATGTGGATTTCTTTTGTAGTTTTTGATTCTTGTGTGAGACCCAAGTCTTCCTTTTTGAGTTTAGGTCTGCTTCTTTTTTTAAACTTTGTGTGCCTTTGTGACATGCTTGTTGGGCATGAAAAGCTGGTTGGTCTGGGCTTAAGGTTCCCTCTTTTGATTTTATATTGGAGAAGCCAAATTGATTTCATCTTCCTGCTCAGGTGTTCCCACAGAGGCCCAAGTCGAAGGAGGATCAGATGCTCTCAGGCTCTCTCCTAAGAACTAGATCCCTCCAAGAAAGATGCTGGCCCCATTAACCTGGGGGGGGGGGCTGTGCTGCCTGAGATGCAAAGGGCGGTGGGCACAGGAAGAGGCCCAGAGGGCTCTGGGGGACTAGAGGGTGGAATTGGGTTGGTCTGGATGCAAAGGATCAGAGAGCCAATCTGGTTCACTTTGAACAGGAGGCAGTTGCAGGACTTCTTGCCCCTGGCCTTGGCAATCCTTTTTGGGTTGGTCATTCTCAGATCATCTCCAAGGACCTGGATGCCTGCACTAGCTGTGAACTTCTGCCAAGCTTCCCAATCATCCTGGTCAAAGGGGTCTTCGATGGACACCACCGGATAGTCTCTGATGAAGGACTTATACAGGTCAGCCAGCTGGTCAGGCATGATGTACTTGTTGGGCTCAACAGGAGACTTGATGTCCAGGTCATATTTGTTAGACCTGACCAGCTCAGAGGCAGCTACATCCATGCAGATGACAACCTTGTCAGTGTAACCAGCCTTCCCAATTACCTTCTTCAGCAGCTCCACAGCTTCTTTGTTCTCCAGGATGATGGGTCTAAACCTGCCTTCATCACCCACATTGGTGGCATCTTTTCCGTATTTTTCCTTCAAGGCATTCTTCAGGTTGTTGCAAACCTCTGCTTCAATGTGCATGGCTTCCTGGAAGTTGGAAGCACCCCGGGGAAGTTCATGAACTCCTGCATGGACAGCTTGTTGCCAGTGTGGTAACCACCGTTGATCACGTTGAAAGCCTAAACTCACAGGATGACTTGGAGTTACCAGCCAGGTTGGCGATGTGTTGGTACAGGGGCACCCCCGTCTCCACAACACCAGCTTGCAGACAGCCAAGGATACTCCTAGGACCTCATTTGCACCAAACATAGATTTATTTTCGGTGCCTTGGATTTCAATGATCACTTTGTCATCTTCTCCTGTTCTGTGATATGCAGTTTCTTGCTAACCAGAGCAGGTAAAATAGTTTTATTGATGTGCTCAACAGCCTTTGAGACACCCTTCCCCATGTAGCACAACTTATCATTGCCCTGGAGTTCCAGGGCTTCGTAGATACCAGTTGAGGCACCGGTGTGCACAGCAGCTTGAAGAGACCTCTTGCAGTGTAGAGATCAACCTCAACAGTAGGATTTCTGTGGGAGTCAGTGATCTCTCTGGCATGTATCTTGAGACTAGGCATTGTGAATTTCTGGCAGCACAAGAAAAGGAACAGGCAGAGCTGTGGACACTAAGGAGATGGTCAGAGCAGAGTAGCCATCAGCTGACCTCCCAAGCTGCCCTTACATCTACTGATCTTAAGGAAGGTCTACATTCCCTCACCCAGCAGTAATCAGTCTCCAATAATTCCTAACCTAGGGCCAGCCCACTGTCCATTCCCACTCCACTCTAGTCCCTTGTCTGATTCAATTGACATGGGTGCTTGATGCTACCATTACCACAAATTCACTTGAGCAAGCTTCCAGTGGCCTGAAAGCCTCTGTTTTCCTGTGTTCATGGACTAACCCTGGCTCTTAAAATCTCCTCCCACCTTTCCACAATGGTCCTTGAGTCCAGGGTAGGTGAGGTTTAATATAGGAGTCCTATTCAGGGATGTGTACTCTGCAATGTTTTACTAGAGGATAAACTTAGCCAACTGTGACCTGTGTGTATCACACTCTATTTTATAAGATGAGAATTTAGAGATGCACTAATATTCTCTGCACCTCATGTTCCTCTATGTTCCATGACTCTTAGGTGTAGAGGCTCCACTGTAGATATGTCACCTAGGACTGGGCAGCTCTCAGACATATATTCACTCTGTGTGACCAGCTGTGGAAACTTGAAAGAGCATCCATCTGTTGTAAAAAGAAGCTTCTTTGATGAGTGGTACACAGTACATTTCTCTGTAAATATAAGATTCTATTTTATATTTTTAAAAAAGAATCTATAGCATACAGTAAGAAATTTCATTTGTCTAAAGATATGACAGAGATAAGGTTTTCCCTAGAACCTATGACCACTCCTGCCATATATATTTGGCTATAATTGCAGTTCACTCCCATGGAGAGGACTTCAAGTCCAACTAGATAGCTGCTGATTACCCCCCCCCATAACAGTGCCACTGCTGGACCAATAGAAGTAGTTTGCTGTGCCCATTGCTATGGTTATTAGGATTTAGGCCTGAGTTGGTCCTTTGATTGATTTTCTCCCTAAGCAGCTTGCATATTGTCTTGTAAAACTATGAGAGTTAGTCCATTTGCATACTTTAGATTGAACTGTAAAGTGGCACAATAATGTATAAGTATTCCTATTTCCTTCAAAATTTATCAAATGTTGAAAAGAAAACAATCAATAATGAATAATGAAGAATATCTAATATATTTATAAATAGAACATTACTCAACAATAAAAATCTTACAAATTAGCAAAATAATATAACGAGTCACAAAAACATGGTGTGGATTCTATATTCCAAATCATTACAAAAATTTAATCAAGATAAAACAATTAGTCCATGACTTGTTTTGGAATAGGATGAAGACTTGTTTGAGACATTTAACAGCAATAAGTCACAGTAGTTTCAATCTGTCTTGCCTAGTATGCAAATTTGAAGAATTTATGTAATTTAAACCTCAGTGAATTGAACACCTAAAGTCAGTTTTATTGCATGTAAGTTATACTTTAGGAAACAACAATGTAACTACATACATATACATTTAATGTATTATTTAATTACACAACAGAACATCAATGAATCTTAATCATCTTTATACCCCTTCCCCATTGACATCCTCCCATAGACCCCCCCAATGGAGTTCATACAATCTGTCATTTGTGTTAAGGCCTATTTTGTCAACTTAGTGTCCCCAGACATGCATGAGTGCAAGTTCATCCACTGAGGTCTAGTCAGCTGTTCTAGAATCCCTCACTTTAGGAGGATCAGCTCTTCCTCACCTAGTAGTAATCAGTTGCCAATACTTCTTCAGCTAAGATTGGGGTCTGCTGTCCATTTCCCCATTTCTATGCTGGGTGTTTGTCTGCATGAGCTTGCATTGAGACTTGTTCATGCTTACACCACTGCTGTAGAATCATATACCCAGTGTTGCAGGAACTTGTAGGACTTTATTTTCATATGGTCATGCACCTCTGCCCTGGTTCCTACAATCTTTCCTCCCCGTCTTCTACAGTGCTTGTTGAGCCCTGGGTGGGTGAAGTTTAATATAGGAGTCCTGTCCAAGGACCAGCATTATGCAGACCCTATGTTTTGACTGTTTGTGACTTTTTGTATTCTTGGAACTCTGTTGCATGCGGGAACTTATTTATGAGAATTGAGAAATTCATTAATGTTCTCCTTACCTCTGTTCTATGTTCCATGAGCCTTATGTGTAGAGGTTGCATTGTAGATGAGTCGCTTAGGCCTGGGCAATTCATACACAATGTCTGTTTGTGACCAGTTGTGGCACTTGGTAGCAATAGCCTGTGTAATTTTGGGACTTTCTTGGACCACCCTGGCCAACAACTCACAGGAATGTTTCTCCTGTCTGGCACTGTTTCTTGTTATGTAGCCTTTAGCTATACACATGAACTCCTTTAGAGATATTTTATATGTAATTTGTCATTAGGTTGTTGAACTAATATGATTTCCTCTTTTTTTTTAACTAGCTAGGTATTATTTATCTTTCCTCTCTCCCTGTCTAACCCTTACACCATGACTTCCATATATAAAATGTCCCCATTTCCCCCATTGTGTAAATGTACAACATTTGCATTATCCACTCTTCAGTTGAGAAACATTTAGGTTGCTTCCATCTCTTAGTTATTATGAAAAGGGCAGCAACAAACACGGATGCACAAGTATCTCTGCAGTAGGATGAGGCCTTTGGGTATATGCCAAGTAGTGATATAACTGGGTTAAATGGTAGGTTCATTTTACGTTTTGGGTTTTTTGTTTCTGATGATGATGATGATGATGATGATGATGATGATTATGATGATTATGATGATGATTAGTATTATTAGTATTATTATTCCTTGTTCCTGCAGTTACTTCAGGATATGCTCTCACTTATAAAAATTGGTGCTAAGATCCACAAATGAGGGAGAATATACATCTTTTGTTTTTCTGAGTCTGTCTTACTTCACTTAGTATAACAGTTACTAGATCCATCCATTCACCTGAAAGTTCCATTATTTCATCATGGGTTTTTTTGTTTGTTTTTACTGCTGAGTAGAACTCCATTGTGTAAAGATACCACATCTTTGTTAACCACTCATCCATTGAAGGGCATTAAGGTTGCTTCCATCTCTTGTTTATTGTGAAAAGAGCAGCAACAAACATGGTTGTACAAGTGTCTCTACAATAGGATGAGTCCTTTGGGTATATGCAAAGGAGTGGTATAACTGAATCATATGGTAGGTTCATTTTTAGTTTTTTAACAGTTCTGCATACTGCTTTCCATAGGGGTTGCATGAGTTTGCAATCCCACCAGCCGTTTCCCTTTTTCCACATCCTTGCCAGAATTTGGTATTTTTTCCCTTGATCTTAGCCAGTCTGACTGGGGTAAGGGGAAATCTTAAGATGGTATGAATTTGCATTTGCCTATGTAGTAAGGATGCTGAACACTTTTTAAGATGATTTTTAGACATCTTTATTTGTTCCTTTAAGAACTCGCTGTTCAGATCCTTAGCCCATCTTTTAATTGGGTCTCTTGCTTTCTTGTTTCTTTGATTTTTTAGTTCTTTATATATTCTGGATGTTAAATCTCTGACAGATGTGTCACTGGTGAAGATTTCTTCCCACTCTGTGTGTTTTCTCTTAACTTTCTTGATTGTCCTTTTGATGTACAGAAGCTTCTTAGTTTAATGAGGTCCCACTTTTTGATTCTTGAACTTAATTCCCAAGCAATTGATGTCCAATTTAGAAATTCCTTTCCTGACTTTTGACCCCAACCCACTGTGCCTTGATTAACACAACCTGATTCACCCTGCCAGCTCCCACATCCCATTTCTCCTTCTAGCCCTGGGCACAGGCCCATTTCTTCTCTTGCACCCCAGAACCCTGGACTATCCTTTTGGTCCAGATTCCCCACTATTTCCTTTGCACCCATACCAACCTAATTCTTCAGTCTAGTCCCCTATAGCCCTCAAAGCCTGTCCCATCTCCCATCTCACCTTTTCACACCTGAGAAGCCTTCATCCCTGGCTGTCCCACCCCTGACTTTCCTGGGATTCTGGAGGCCAGCTTTGTCCCCTGATGAGTTTGACCCCACCCACTGCACCTTGACTCCCACAACCTCATTCACTCTCCCAGGTCCCACATCCCCGTTCTCCTTCTAACATAGGCCCTGGACCACATTTTCTCTTAGCACCCCAGACCCCTGGATTACCCTCTTGGCCCAGATTCCCCACTGCTTCTTGACCCCTTACACTCAGACAAGCTTAATTCTTCAGTCTAGTTCCCTAGAACCCCCCACTGCCTACCCCCCAACTTGCCTTTTCATACCTGAAACCGTCCTTCTTCCTTGGCTGTCCCAACCCCCAACCTGACTGAGATTGCTGAGACTAGCCTTCTTTCCTGGTTGCCCTGGATTCCTGAGACTAGCCTCATTCCCTGACTTCCTGAGAGTCCAGAATCCTACCTCTATCTAGCAAGACTCTCAAATTTTACTGTGCCTGCTGACTAGAGGGATCCAGACCTTAGGAGGAAATCCTGGAGTATCTGATCCTCATACGACTTGGGCCTCTGTGGGAACACCTGAGCAACAGGACTAAAGCCATCTGACCCCTCCAATATAAAATCAAAAGACAGTACCTGAAGCCTAAGCCAACTAGGTTTTCATACCCAATAAGTAAACAACAGAGGTACATAAAGTGTACAAACAGAAACACACCTAAACTCAATGAAGGAAGTCTTAAGTCTCACACAAGAATCAGAAACCAAAAGAAATTCACATGTCAAAATCACAATGAAAATATGATAATAGGAAATACCAAAAAATATGTCCCCACCAAGTACCAACAGTCCTGTGGAGGAGTACAATGAGAACCCCTAGAGATCACACAGTACATGGAATTCAAAAGAACAATTATGAACATAACAAAAGCATTCAATGAATTTAAAGAACGCACAAACTAAAAAATCATAGAACTGAAAGAAGATAAGGATAAACTTCTGAGTGAATTTAAAAAAGTTAGAAATATTGAAGAATACTCAGGCTGAAATGAAGAAGGAAATGAAACAATAAGCCAGATAGAAATAAAAAGAGAAAGCCTCACTAATAGAATGAATGAAACTCAAGACAGAATATCAAGACTGGAAGATGAAGTTGATGAATTAGACCTCTCAGGCAAAGATTATGAAAAATTTAAGAAAACACAGGAATGGGATATGCAGAGAAGGTAAGACACCAAATAAATAAAAAAAAAAGACCAAATTTTGCATCATAAGCATAAAGGAAGGAGAAGAATCTCAGGAAGTAAGATCAAGAATCAACAAATGGGACCTCATTAAACTGAAAAGCTTCTGTACATCAAAAGAAAAAACCAAGGACATGAAGAGAAAACCCAGAGTGGTAGAAAATCTTCACCAGCAACACATCTGACAGAGGTTTAACATCCAGAGTATATAAAGAACTCAAAAAACAACCAAGAAAACTAGCAACCCAATTAAAAGACAGGCTAAGGATCTGAACAGAGAGTTCTCAAAAGAAGAAATAAAGATGGTTAGAGACATCTTAAATGATGTTCAACATCATTAGTAATTAAGAAAATGCAAATTAAAGCTACTTTAAGATTTCATCTTACCCCAGTCAGCCTGGTTAAGAACAAGAGAACAAATGATGCTAAATGTTGGAGGGGATGTGGGCAAAGGTGAACTTGCATCCCCTGCTGGTGGGATTGCAAACTCATGCAGTCCCTATTTAAAGTAGTGTGGAAAACACTTAAAAAACTAAAATGAACCTACCACTTGACCCAATTATGCCACTGCTTGGCATATACCCAAAGGACTCATCCTATTGCAGAGACAATTGTACATCTGTTTATTGATGCTCTTTTCACAAGAGCTAAAGATGGAAGCAGCCTAATTGTCCCTCAATTAATGAGTGCATTATGAAACTGTGGAACATTTACACAGTGGAGTTCTACTCAGAGCTAAAGAGAGATGAAATCATGAAATTTTCAAGTAAATTAGTTGAACTAGAAACTGTTATACTAAGTGAAATAACACAGACTCAGAAAAACAAACAACATATCTTCTCCCTCATATGTGGATCCTCACACCAAATCCTTATAAGTGAGCCTGTATCTGGGTATAACCATAGGAACTAGGGTAAAGAAAAGGTACCAGGGAGTTAAAGGAAAAGAAAGAACCTGAGAGAGAATAACAGTAGGAAACAGGTGTTACTAAGGGAGAAATGGATAAAAGGGGGGCTATTTAAATGGGAGGGGGAGTGAGGGTTATACAATGAATCTTGGGGATAAAGGGAAAGAAGGAGCTCAAGAGAGGTGGGACCATAGGAGAATCAAGAATTTGAAGGCAGCAGGGGGTGGAAAAATGGGGGCACCTTAAATGGGGAAGCCATGGCAGAAGGGTTAAACAATGCGAAAGATAAATAATGCCTAGCTAGTTTTTAAAAAACTAGAGGGAACCATATTAGTCCAATAACCTACTGATAAATTATACATACAACTAGATCAAAGAATGTATATTAATCCACAACCTACTGACAAATTATACATACCTTATCTCTACATGAGTACATTTGTATAGCTTAAGGCTACATAACAAGAAACAGTACCAGACAGAGGATACCTTCCTTTGAGTTGTTGACCAGGGTTGCCCAAGAGGCTCCCAAAATTACTCAAGTTATTGCCACAGCCCTTGATGGCCTCCCAGAACTAGAAGGTAAGACCCTACTACTGAAAACAGAACCTACTTCAGGCACAGGATTTGGAGCAATAGAGCTACAACTGACCTGAAACCACTTACCCTGAAGGGGAGCTCTCATAGCTTTGGAGAATGCTATGAATGTCCAAAAGAAAACATCAATGGATGATCCAACTTCAGCTTCAAGACATCAACGGCCAGCACAGCACACATCATTGCTGCAGTCTTGACACTTTTTTCTTGGGGGCAATCAACAGTTACCTAATTGGACTAAACACTCACTCAAAGGGAGGAAACTCAAGTGTGGTAATGTAAACATAACCTAATGCACATGGCTAAAGTGACCATAGATTTTAGAAAAAACACAGGACTGTCACATTGCTGGACTAATGTGATTTCTTACTATGTGCAAAATATGTATCCTTGTATTTCCAGACAAATATCCCAGTCACAACTCATCAAAAAAGCTCATTTTGCACCAGAGACTATTACCAAGTACCACAATTGGTCACACAAAGACCTTGTCTATGAATTGCCCAAGCCTAAGTGACAGATATACAATGCAACTTCTACACCTAAGGGTCATGGAACATAGAACAGGGATAAATAAGGGGACACAGGAATCAGTTCTCAGTAATGAAGCTCCCTCATGTAGCAGAGGGCTAGGAACACAAAAGGTCACAAATGGCAAAAGTGTAGAGATCAAGAGTCTGCTGAATGATGGTCCTTAGACAGGAACTCTTCATAAAACTTCACCACCCATGACTCAGGGACCATCGTGGAAGAGGGAATGAAAAGATGGTAAGAACCAGGGAGGAGATACCTGACTATATGGAAACACAGTACTACAAGTTACTGGGAACCTGCTCATATGATTCTATGACAAGGGTGTCAGCATACAAAAGTCCAACGCAAACTCAGGCAGTCAGTAATACATCATAGAACTGGGAAAATAAACAGCAGGCCTTAATCTTTTCTGAAGGAATGTTAGCAACTGATTGCTGCTAGATGAAGAAGAACTGATCTTCCTGAAACAAGGGACTCTAGATATGGTGACTAGACTCAATGGATGGACTTGCACTGGGGAGCAGCTAGGGACACTGACAACACGGTGGCCTTAACAGGAATGACAGAGTATATGCGATCTAGTGGGGGGGGGGCTTCTACGGGAAAGTATTGGGGACTGGGGTGTAAAGATCATTAAAATTGTTTGATCTTTTCTTTATCAAACAATACACAAAAATTCAATTAAAATAAATAAAATGTAAATTGTAAAAAAAAAAAAAAGGAAATAAACTTCCTTCCTACCCTTGTATCTTGTAGGTTATTGATAATGTTTTCTTCTTACAGTTTCAGTATTTCAGGTTTCACATTGAGGTCTTTGAGCCATTTGGAGTTGACTTTTGTGTAGGGTGAAAGATAAGGGTCTAGTTTCATTCTTCCACAAGTGGAGATCCAGTTTTCCCAGCACCATTTGCTGAACATGCTGTCTTTCCTCCAGTGAACATTCTTGGCCCCTTTGTCAAATATCAGTTAGCTGAAATTGCATGTACTCATGTATGGGTCTTCAGTTATATTCCATTGATCTATGCATCTATTTTTGTGCCAATACCTTGCTCTTTTTATGACTATAGTTCTGTAATATAGTTTGAAATCTGGTATAGTAATGCCCCCAACATCGCTCTTTGTATCCAGGGTTGCTTTGGCTATCCGGGGTCTTTTGTGCTTCCATATGCATTTTAGCATTTTTTTCTAATACTGTGAAGAACATCATGGGGATTTTGATTGGCATTAAGTCTACAAGTTGCTTTTGGTAGGAAGGTTATTATAAAAATATTAATTTTCCAATCCATGAGCTTGGAAGATCCTTCCATTTTCTGGTGTCTTCCTCAATCTCTTTCCTTAAATATTTAAAAAATAGTGGTCTCTCATTTTTTGGTCAGGTTTATTCTAAGATATTGTAATTATTTTAGGATATTGTGAATTATAAGGTTTGTATATACTCTTTCTCCATTTGCCTGTTGTTAGTATATAGAATGCTACCGATTTTTGTAGATTAATTTTATAATATGCCACTTTACTGAAAGTGTTAATGATTTCTAAGTCTTCTGGTAGAATTTTTGGCTTCTCTTATGTATAATATATCATCCACAAAATGGGATATATTGACCTCTTCATTCTGATAAGTACTCCTTTAATTTTTTCTCATGTCTTTTTGCTCTAGCAAGAGTTTCAAGCACTATATTAAAAAGGAGTGAAGATCATGGGCAGCCCTCTTTGATTCCTGACTTTAACGGGGATGCTTCCAATTTTACTCCATTTAGAATGATGATGGCTGTGGGTTTGTTGTATATAGCTTTAATTGCATTTAGGCATGTTCCTTACAGTCCAATTTATTAAATTGTGTTCTTTCTGATTTTTTTTAAGTAGGCCCTTAGAGCTATAAACTTCCCTCTTACTACTGTTCTTAAAGTGTCCCAGAGGTTTTGTTGTATTGTATTGTTCTTTTGATTTAGTTCCAGGAATACTTTTATTTCTTTATTTCTCCTTTCATCCACTCATCATTCAGGAGTGTGTTGTTTAATCGCCATAAGTTTATCTAGTTATAGGACTTCCTATAGTATTGATTTTAAGCTTTATTGCATTGTGGTCTAATAGACTGCATGGAATTATTTCATTTTTTTATTTGTTAAGGTTTGTTTGCCTCCCCAGAATGTGATCTTTTTTTTTTAGAGAACATTCCATGAGGTGCTAAATACAAAGTATATTATTTGGTGCTTGGGTGTAATATTTGGTGGATGTCTGTTAGGTCCATTTGATGTATGGTATTGTTTAGTGTAGATGTCTCTGTATTTATTCTTTATCCAGGTGTCCTGTCTAATGGAAAACAGTGGGGTATTGAAGTCCCTATTATTAGTGAGTTTGGATTAATCTGTGTTAAAGTGCTGTAGTACTGGGTTTTTGAAGTTGAGTACACAGGAGTTTGGTGCATATATATTCATGACTGTAATATCTTCTTGGTCACTTGTTCCTTTGAACAGAATGAAATGGCCCTCTTTATCTATTCTGATTAGTTTAGTTTGAAGTCTTTTTTTGTCAGATATTAATATTGAAACTCCTGCTTGACTTTTAGTGCCGTTTGCTTAGAATATTGTTTTCCATCCTTTCACCTTAAGGTAGTACCTGTCCTTGATGGTGAGAAGGGTTTCTTGCTGACAAAAGAAAAAAAAGATGTATTTTATTTCTTAATCCATCCAACTATCCTGTGTCTTTTGAGTGGGAAGTTCAATCCCTTGATATTTAATGTTATTATTGGAAGATGCTTACTGGTTCCCATCACATTCATTTCTGTTTGCATTCTTGGTCTAACTGCATTTCCACACAATGCTCTTGAAGATCTGCTACTTATCATTACCCTGAGATTATTCTCCTTCCTCTGTGCCTATGATATAGAATTTTGTTTTTCATTGTGTCCCACATTTCCTGAATATTCCATTCCTGTACTTCTAAAATTTTTCATAATCTTTGCTTGTGTGTCCAACTCATCAACTTTATTATCTAGTCTTGATATTCTATTTTCTATTTCATTCATTCTATTGGTGAGGTTTTCTCTTTCATTTCTAAATGGTTTGTTGATTATTTCACTTCCTTCTACAATTTATCCTGAGTTTTCCTCAATACTTATGACTTTTTGTGCAATCAGTCAGAAGTTTATTCCTAACCTCTCTAATTTCTTTGATTTGTTTGTGTGCTCTTTAAATTTGTTGATCATGTTCTTTGATAATGTTTATGATTGTTCCTTTAAATTCTGTGTCCTGGGTTATCTCTAGGGGTTCTTATTGTAGAACTCCTCTGTTGGTGTTTGTTGGAGACATATTATTTGGGCTTTTCATATTATTCTTTTTCTTTGTGTTTTTGATCTGGATTTCTTTTGTTGTTTCTGATTCCAGTTTAAGACTCAAGCTTTTCTTTTTAAGTTTAGGTCTGTATCTGTTTGTATATTTGATGTACCTTCGTTGTTTTCTTATTGGGTATGAAAAACTTGTTGATCTAGGCTTCAGGTTATGTCTTTTGATATTATATTGGAGGGGCCAGATGGCTCTTGTCCAACTACTCAGGAGTTCCTGCAGAAGGCCAAGGCAGGTGAGAATCAGATGATCTTGGGCTTCCTCCTAAGGTGTGGGTCCCTCTAGCTGACAAGCTTGGAAAGCTTGCCAGGTGGAGGCTGGATTTGGGCAATCTCAGGCATTCTGCAAATCTGGGCCCTTACTAAAAGGCAATGAAGCCTAACCCTGAAGCAGTGGGAGGTTTTGCAGACGGTCTCAATTAGAAGGATGGGCACTCCATGATTTGGAAAGCTCACCACTACTGGAGTTAAGAGGGTAGTCCAGAGATCTGGGATGATAAAAGTAAAAGTGGGCCCGTGCTGTTCCCAAGGCTAGAAGGTGAACTGGATGTTCCAGTCTGGGAGATTGGAGTTGTTCAGGTTTTAGGAGAACAAGGCTCCATGGTTGGGATCAGACTTACCCAGGGAAGAAGGATGGTCTAGAGAATTCAAGGCAGTTGGTATTATGGACAGCCAGGGTAGAAGGCTGGTCTCAGGAGAGCAAAGGCTGGTTTGGGGTGGGGACATCTTGTGATGACTTTAAGAAACTAGACTGAAAAACTGGTCAAATTTGAGTGCAGGGGATCAGGACATACTGGGTGAGTCTGGATTAAGAGGGTAGTCCAGAGATCTGGGGTGTTAAGTACAAAAGTTGGCCTTTACCCAAGGCTAGAAGGAGAACAGGATGTTGGGTCAGGGAGATTAGATTTGCTTTGGTTGCGGGGGGAGTCAAGGGGCAGTGTGGGATCAGACTTACTAGGGAAGAAGTTGGTCTCCTCAATCCAAGGCAAGTTTGGGGGTGGGGACAGCCTATGAAAGCTCTAAGAAAGCTAGACTGAAAGAGTGAGCTGGTCTTAGTGCATGAGATCAGGACACAGTGGGAAGGTCTGGGCTAAGAGGGTAGTCCAGAGATCTGGGGTGATAAGAGAAACAGTGGGCCTGTGTCAAGGCTAGAAGAAGAACAGGGTGTGTGGTTGGGATGATTGGATTTGCTCAGGTTGTTGGGGATCAAGGCACAGTGGGGCAGGATCAGACTTACCAGGAAAGAAAGACTGGCCTCCAGAATCCAAGGCAAGTTGAAGTGTGGGGACAGCCTGTGAAGGCTCTAAGAAACTAGACTGAAGAATTGAGCTGGTTTGGGTACAGGGGATCAGGATACAGTGGGTAGGTCTGTACTAAGAGGGTGGTCCAGAGATCTGGGGTGCTAAGAGCAAAAGTGGATCTGTCTAAGGCTAGAAGGAGGAAAGGATGTAGGTTTGGGAGATTGGAGTTGCTCAGGTTGTTGGGCAGTCAAGGCACAGTGAACAATTACATATTAAATTTTTATTATTTTGGGGGGAATATGAATTTCCCCATTGCAAGAGACATATAAGTCTAGTTATTTTGAGCTCCATTTCTTTTTATCTGAGGTTCACCTAAATTCTAACCTGTTCTAAGCACTAGTTTTAAATGTTCTCTGTACCCATCCTTAGTGTTGAAGAACTACAATAATTTTCCCATGCCATGCTAGGTTTTGGAAACCTGATTGAAGTGAAGGCCTGTTTCCTAAATAGGCCACAAAAGAATTTCTTCCCCCTAAACCTGCCATCTTTTCCAGGCCCTTAGTAAAAAATTGAAAATATATTCTTCAACCGCACACTGAGCAAACCCTTCCAGCCGGCCACCTCCTTAGAGGGTGGAGGATTAAGTTGTCTTTGAATTTTCTTCCTTGTTACCTTCCTCTTTCCTCAATCACACTCAGAAGTTCTCACGCTTACTTGGTTTATGAGGCCTCTCTATATCATTCCAGTTTTTTACTAATATTTTTAAAGGATTGTTGAGAATATGCAAATTTTAAAAATCACATTTATGGAGGTTGAAGTGATGGTTGAGCAGTTACGAGCATTTGATGTTCTTCCAGGAGACTCAGGTTTGATTTCCAGCACTCACATAATGGCTAACAACCATTCATAACTTAAGCTTCATGGGACCCAACACTCTTTTCTGGCCTCTGCTGGCACTGCACACATGGGGCACACTGACATACACGAAGACAAAACACTCATACACAAAGAATAAACAAAATATTTTAATAACATTTTTTGTTATATGTATGTAAGAACTGGGACTGTGTGTGCCAGGTAGTACAATTATGAGATTAGAAGACAACTTGTTCAAGTTGGTTCTCTCCTTCTACCATGTGGTTCTCATGGATCAAATGCAGGTCATCAGGCTTGGTAGCAAGTGCCTTTACCAGAGGAGCCATCTCACCAGCACCCATGTGCACATTTAATCAGAAATATTAATAGGATTGACTTATAGCTAGACCATAATGAGAGTCTGGCACCTCTGGCTTCCAGAAGTTTTTCTTCATCCACAAAGTTATAGCAATTTCTTACTGGTGTGACCAGGAGCCAGAGATATATTTTCACTCATTATATTTTTGCCAGAAACTTATTTTGGTAATGAGGGTTTTTTTTTTCCCATTTTTGCCTGGAAATTAGAGATTGAATCTCAAAATGTCAGTGAGTGACTCATCTTTGCTTCTGATTTAAATGTCATATCCATCCCAGAACACAGCTATGGCTGCCCAAATAAGGAAAGGTTAGAAGGAGGAATGTGAAACTTGGTTCCTTTGTTGTTTCATATGTGACTTGTTCTGTAAATTACTAATTCTGAAGTCACTTAAAGTTTCTATTGCTGTTTAGGTGTTATTTACTTTGAACAGGATTTACAATATTTAAAAATGTACTTTGTAGGTAGGCATGTAGTCACAGGTCCATTATCCCCACACTTGGAGACTGAGGCAGGAGAAGCGACTTCTATCCTAATTCTCTCTCTCTCTCTCTCTCTCTCTCTCTCTCTCTCTCTCTGGGGTGCATGTGTGTGTGTGTGTGTGTGTGTGTGTGTGTATTTGTGTGCCTGTGTGTATGTGTGTGTTCTATAATGGGGGGGGTGGGGGC
>NW_008353027.1:663806-698806 GCF_000622305.1 Nannospalax galili
ATTAAACAAAATATTTTAATAACATTTTTTGTTATATGTATGTAAGAACTGGGACTGTGTGTGCCAGGTAGTACAATTATGAGATTAGAAGACAACTTGTTCAAGTCGGTTCTCTCCTTCTACCATGTGGTTCTCATGGATCAAATGCAGGTCATCAGGCTTGGTAGCAAGTGCCTTTACCAGAGGAGCCATCTCACCAGCACCCATGTGCACATTTAATCAGAAATATTAATAGGATTGACTTATAGCTAGACCATAATGAGAGTCTGGCACCTCTGGCTTCCAGAAGTTTTTCTTCATCCACAAAGTTATAGCAATTTCTTACTGGTGTGACCAGGAGCCAGAGATATATTTTCACTCATTATATTTTTGCCAGAAACTTATTTTGGTAATGAGGGTTTTTTTTTCCCATTTTTGCCTGGAAATTAGAGAGATTGAATCTAAATGTCAGTGAGTGACTCATCTTTGCTTCTGATTTAAATGTCATATCCATCCCAGAACACAGCTATGGCTGCCCAAATAAGGAAAGGTTAGAAGGAGGAATGTGAAACTTGGTTCCTTTGTTGTTTCATATGTGACTTGTTCTGTAAATTACTAATTCTGAAGTCACTTAAAGTTTCTATTGCTGTTTAGGTGTTATTTACTTTGAACAGGATTTACAATATTTAAAAATGTACTTTGTAGGTAGGCATGTAGTCACAGGTCCATTATCCCCACACTTGGAGACTGAGGCAGGAGAAGCGACTTCTATCCTAATTCTCTCTCTCTCTCTCTCTCTCTCTCTCTCTCTCTCTCTCTTGCTGTCTCCCTCTCTGTCTTTCTGTCTCTGTCCTCTCTGTCTCTCTGTCTCTCTGTCTCTCTCTCTCTCTCTCTCTCTCTCTCTCTCTCTCTCTCTCTCTGGGGTGCGTGTGTGTGTGTGTGTGTGTGTGTGTGTGTGTGTGTGTGTGTGACATCTAGATGGTGGGAATGAACCATTTTAACTTATACATTGATGTTCTGCCTTGAAGATAGTGACGAGAGGGATTCTCCCTAATAAATTAGCAAATGGAGACAACAACAGCAAACTCCTCACACGATGGTAACAGAAACAATATTCTTTTCACATGAACAAAATCTGACCTAGGTTAAGAAAGGTAAAAAGCAAAATTTTGCAAGGAAACTTCACAGGTTTGTGAACAATCAATTCTCCTATGGTAGAGGAATAATTGTTGCTGAGGGAGCTTCCTAGAGAAGATTGCTCAAGGGGAATAGAAGACAGCTTCTTAACACTCAGTGGCCACTCATTTGTCCCACTATAAATGTATCTTAATAAGAAGATTGAGATATAAACGTAGCACCTCAGATTTGGTGATGGAAAACATGTAGCAGAGAGTTAGAGTTTTAGTTTATCTTGGCAGTAGCACTAAAAATATTGTTTAAATCTTCAGGTCCAAACTGTGCCTGAGGGATATTGTAGGGACAGGCAAGGAACTCATAAGATCCAAGCTACTTAGTACCAAAAAGCCCAAGGAGGCCAGAGTAATAGGTATTATGATGCTAAAGGAAAATAAGTGAGAGAGCGTAACTGCATGAGGAAGATTTTATTGATTTACCTGTATCTAAAATCATTATCAAAATTTTTATCATGTCATTAGGTATATCCTCTCTCTTTCATGTTTGTTAATGAAAGTGAAAGTAGTGTCTTCCTATGGTATATGTATACACTGTAGACATCTGTATGTGTGTACGTGAACCTGAGTATAAATGCAGAGACCAGACAGGGCTCTCAGGTGCCTTCCTCTATAACTCTCAACCTTATTCCTCTGATACAGACACTCTCACTCAACCTGGGCTTAGGCTGGTAGCCAACAAGCTCCAGCAGTCCTCCTGTGTACACTCTGCTTCTTTTACCTAACACAGCTGAGTGGAATATAAGGTTTTGTTAATCATCATTTATCTCCCTGTTTGCAATATATTTTAGATTTTACCTCTCAAAAGCATTTAATTTTCTTCATGTTCATGTCATTGAAAGACCACAATAACCAGAAGAAAAGTTAGTGTATTCATCGACCGTATAAATTTATAATTCTATTTGACATTTATCAAAACATAGCTATTAAATTAAAATTAAGAAGATATTATTATGCATATATTGATGTGGAGAAACCAGGGCATAAGTATCAACTAACTTGTGAAAAGTCACAGAGATATTAAATAGCAGACTTGACATGGAACTCAGCTGTGTTTGACCCCAGTGCATACAACTTGTGCTAACCTAACTTCCTTTGTGGAAAATTATGACTCCCACTTGTTAAAACCTGCTTAGCATACAATAGTCCCATGATTATATACAAAATGGATCAAATAATATATTTATGTCTATATAAGTCTTTATTCAATTAGAAGTAGTAAATAACAAGAAATAAGTATATATGTTGAAGGAAACTAAAAAAATATCTGAAACAGGACTATGATATGTAGTTATAGAATATAAAAATCACTTTTCATGCACTTTCTACTATAAGAGTATTGTTCCTGGAACCCGACTGATAATGTTAACATGAGCAATTTTAATTTTGAAAAGAAAGCTGACCTTGTCACTAGCTGGATGGGATTAATCTCGATGGCAATGGAGGACTTTGGGCTCTGGATCTGATATCAGTGCAGCGTAGTTCCGCTGACGACTCATTTTACCTAATCAACACCTAAATAACGGTGAATATATTAAGAGCAATAAGTAGTCTCAGTTTCTTATTGCTGATTGCTGTGATATTTTAAAGATTCAAATCAATAATTAAGATAATTAAGTCATTCAATGTCAACCTGTGCAGACATTTTAAACTATATAAATAAATAACTGGCATGCGTCCTTGTGACATTTGGGTTATGCTTACAGTCTTTGCCCTGCACATGATTAGTTGTAAAAAGGATGAAGTGGTACATTTGTACATAGTGAGGTAATAAGAATGTGCAGTAGGAGGTGTCAGAATTAGCCTCTCTGGAGAATAAAAAGGCAGTGTTTGATGTGACCGCACCAGATTCCAACACTGTCATTTTCCTGAAGCGTTTTCACTCCTAATACCTATGTTAGTAGCCATCATCATTCAGAGCATTTTAGACAAGACACCCAGTGGTGTACTAGGTCCATCTGTTCATCCATCAACCTTATGGCAAATGTACAAAGTGAAATGTTTGTCTTAGGTCACAAACCAAAGGCAAAGTTTAATCATGAAAGTATTCTTTTAAAATAAAACACACTTTTCTTGTGGAAAGTTTATATAGTTTCCTAATTTGTTTTATAAAAAACAGTGCAGCTATCATACAAATAACAGATCTCTATGTCAAAGCTTGTGTGTGTGATTAAAATTTAGTCAGCCAAATATTTGTAATAATAGTAGTGAAAAAGACAATGTTAATATATATTTTTTTTAATTGTGGTAGCTTACAATGTAAGGATCATTGAGACCATATACTCTCTGGACATACATTTGAGAAAGAGCACTATAGTCTCAGAGATTCTTGTTTAAATAAGTCCTCCAGAAGTGTCTCATATGGTATCTACTTATAACAGAAAACATCTCAATACTACTTTTTTTTTTGTCTTTTTGAATCAGTGTCTTCCTGTAGCCCCAGCTATCCTGGAACTCACTATGTAGACCAGGCTGGCCTTGAACTCACAGAGATCCTCCTGCCTCTGCCTCCCAAGTGCTAGGACTACAGGCACGCACTACCACACCCGGGTATCAATACTACTTTTAAAATAATCACTCCTCAGTTTAACCTTACATAATTTGAAAAATGGAATAATAAATTATAAAATAATGAATTATAAAAGTAAACCATTTTCTCTGCTGGGTTATAGAAACTATAGGCAGATGATCACTGCTGGTAAGGGAGAGTTGATCTTGTATAAGGGCAGGACCCTAGATAGACTGACTAGACTTCAGTGGATGAACTCATACCAGGGGTCTTCTGGGTATACAAATTTGACTCAATAGGATTTAACCTGTCTGACAGAATGCATGAAATCCAATGGAGGAGGCTACTGGGGTACACATGGGGGACGGTGTCTAAATATGATTAAAATGCATTGTGTGAAGTGCACATAAATTCAGTAAAAAACATAAATTGAAAAAAATAATCTTTTAAAAATATTACGATGTGATCAGATGAAGAGATGTGCACAGTGTCAAGCAAACACTTCATCTGCCCACTGTCATGTTTCCTCTTAACATTTTAAATATCCTTAAATTCTAGTTTCTATCCCAATTGTGTAATAACATTTTTCTTACTTTGATCATTCATTTACTACAAAACCCTATATACCACTATGTATGTGTATACACATATATACAGAGAGAGAGCGAGAGAGTGAGAGCTAGAAATTGAAAGAGCAAGAGAGCAAGTGAGAGAACACAAAAGTGGGAGAGAGATTTAGATTCTGAGCAAATTAAGAACAGATCCATTAGGAAAACATTTCTGGGAATTGGAAGACAAGTTGGTGAGTGGAGAGTAAGAATGGACTAAGAATTTTGGCATTGATCCTGTGAACAGACATAATTTAGAGAAGTACTTTAAAGAGTAATCCTGTGATTAGAATTTTTTCTTGTGTGAATTCTAATAGCAGCAAGAACAATTGATTGGGAGTATGCAGGCTTTCTACGGTAATGACGGCAAACAAGGCTGTTTAGTACTACTTAGGTGACAGTGGCAGCAAACAGGAGAAAATGAAACTAAATACTGTTTTTCACTATTTCAAATTTAGATCTGGTTTGCTTACATCATCAGATAAAGGACTGAAATATGATGCAGGCTCTGCATACTCAACGGCAATCACTTTGCCATTATCCACGGCTTCTGAGTCTGACATGCCCAGCCCCCTAATGCTTGCTGTGTTGTCCCTGTGCTGCATTAAGCTATGTGAGTGTTTATTCTTCACTATATATTACAGCCCAGCAATAAGTCCTTTGGCAGTTTTCAAGTTCAAGTGAATAATGACGACTGCTTAGCAAGTCCTCTGACCATGGCTTAAAGGGTTTAGCTTTATCCTATTCATATTGAGACTATTTAGTAGAAAAGTAACTGGTACTCATTATTTTCTGAACTATGCATACATGAATCAGTGGCATTAGAATACTTACTCAGGTCCACCCTTTGCATGTCCTAACATGTTACATGCCCAGCTTCCTATTAGCACCTTTCAACTCTGTTATATCGTGATTTTATTTCTGTCTGATTACATCCTCCTCAGCTGGACTATTTCCTACCCCATGACTCTCTTGAACCTGTATATAGGCATGTATGTATGTAGAGCCCAAGTTGAGGATAATCTAAAGAGCTGCTCTCAAACCGAAGGTTAATACTGTTTATGGCATTAGCTGTTTGCTTTACTCACTGTTATTCTCTTATGAATGTATGATGGGGTTTCCATAGACTACATGGCATATTTACTATTACCTGTAAATCTATAAATTAGTGAGGGCAGATTTTCTCTGTGTTCTTCAGATAAAACATCATATATACCAGAGGGTTAAAAAAAAGAGGTTAAAAATAATATGCATCATTTATTTATTAAGTTAAATACACTAGAGGTTTAAATTTATTAATGATTTATGTATATGAGTGCTTTGTATGAATGTATGTAAGTATACCACATGCATGCTTGTGGAGGTCAGGAGAAGGCATCAGATCGCCTGACATGCAGTTACTAAAGGTTGTCAGCTGCCATGTGGGTACTGAGTCCTGTGCAGGAGCAGCGTTAAGAGAAGTTAACTGCCGAGCCTCTCCAGCCCCTAGAGCTTTAAATCCATAATGTCGTATTACCTGGAAGTTCCACTTACCACTATAGCAACAAGCTATAGTCAAACCTCCTTTCCATGCTCCTTGAAAGGATTTAGGAGGGGGGAGCCAGTTATCCCTCCCACCCAATCAGTTGACCTCAGCTGCAAGAGGGGGAGGGGCTAAGGACATATAAGCCAAGAGTACCATGAGGCACCCCCTTGACATTTTGTGTGGCTGTAAGGCACAGGATCTATGTTTGAGTGTGGACTCTCTAGCACAGCCATAAATGGTAAGTCTTTAAAATGCTATTCTTCTTACCTTCTGATAGAGTAAATATTAACAAGATTTATTATACACATATAATCCTTCCTTAGATGACTCAACAGTTAATAGTATAAAAGTGTCCTTCATCCAAAATCTTGAGAACAGTGGCCTGGAGGACACTTACAGCTCTGTGCCTTATTACATGCACTCATATTACAGGAAGGCATCATGAGATATTCTGGCTCATAGGAGTAAACCATTGTAAAATGCAACAGAGCCCAAACATTTTCCCTAGCACTAGCTCTTCCGACCAGGCAGCCTCCTATCGTGCCTAGTATCAGCACACTAAACCACCCAGTGAACATTATAGAGATTTTTAATCACTTACATGACACTATAATCTATCCAGGCTTCTTAAATCTAATAAATCATCAAATGCTTCTTTGTATCAGTAGCCTGTGACAATTAGGAATTTCATGCTGAAGTGATACAACCTTGGCCCCGAAATGTGGGCTTGAATACGCAAAAGAACAAGTCCTCAAGATAATGATAGCAAGATAATATAGAAATAATACATCAGAACTGAATACATGCCTTGAACAAATAGAAAATCTAGTCAGGTGCATAAGAAGATTTCCATAACAACACAGCTCCTCTTCGCTGTACCTCGACTTCTGTCATTGAGATTTTGGTGACTATCTGCATAAACATCAATTCAGCACTCTGCTGTCTCAGCTTCTAGACCTTAACACCAGTGATCTTGTCTTTTGTCTCACTTCAAGGAAACAAGTGCCTCATTGACAGTCCCTAGGCTTCTGTTATGACCGTTCTGCAGTATCTCAGAAACATAGTTTCAACTATTATAATAAGTGAATGAATATAACATTAGGAAAGTAGTTAGAATAGAAATGAATGTCTATCCTAAGTCCTCTAGGTAGTCTCCACATCCTCTAGGACATGTTGACATAGTACCTTCTAATCTCTGTCACCTGTTCATAGTCTTGATCGCTGCACCTCATTCTGTGCCCATTCTCAGGTAAGTGTTATATGTTCTAGAAATACCTGTCTTGGTTTCTAAGACGTGTGATCTCTTTTCTGCCTCTTTCCTCCTGTGTTCATGAAGCAGAAAGCAGTGTTCTTTCGTCGTGTTTTTCAAGTGTGGTATAAGTGACAGAAGTAAAGAATGGCAACAAAGCATAGAAAACCAGCAATGTACCATAGAAAACCTGAATGTACCATAGCTAATATAGTGGAATGAGTTATGTATTTAAAGAGCTTATAAAACAGGGCTCTGTGTGTGCGCGTGTGCATGTGTGTGTGTGCATGTACGTGTGCGTGTGTACATGTGTGCATGTGTGCGTGTGTGTGTGCATGTGTGTGTGCATGTACATGTGCGTGTGTGTGTACATGTGTGCATGTGTGTGCGTGTGCATGTACGTGTGCGTGTGTACATGTGTGCATGTGTGCGTGTGTGTGTGCATGTGTGTGTGCATGTACATGTGCGTGTGTGTGTACATGTGTGCATGTGTGTGCGTGTGCATGTACGTGTGCGTGTGTACATGTGTGCATGTGTGCGTGTGTGTGTGCATGTGTGTGTGCATGTACATGTGCGTGTGTGTGTACATGTGTGCATGTGTGTGCGTGTGCATGTACGTGTGCGTGTGTACATGTGTGCATGTGTGCGTGTGTGTGCATGTGTGCGTGTGTGTGCATGTACATGTGCGTGTGTGTGTACATGTGTGCATGTGTGTGCATGTGTGTGCGCGTGTGTGCATGTGTGTGTGTGTGTGTGTGTTCTTAGTTTGCTCTAATTTTTTCCTCCTTCCCAATTCTTACCAGGAAGTTACACAGTCTTTGCTCTTTTGGGGTGTTTATATACTTGTAATGTTTTAAAATATGTCTATAACTATAGTTATTTTAATTTAATAACTTGTTACAAGAATTCATAATTAGTTCACTAAAAGTTTTAGTGCTGAAAAATCCAAACATTCATCCAAGAAAAACTTACAGCTTTATTTCCTAAATGAAGTATCCAGGGTTTCAGGTACTGTGGAGCCATGGAACTTGAGCAGATGGTACTTTGCAATTAATATGAATTTTAAAGGCCGAATGCTGTATGCATAATAGCATTTGCTTTGCCTATTATTGGATATTGAATTTTACTCATGTACTGCTTTTAAAAATTACTCTACATTCTGCCACCTTTGACCTTACAGGAGATTAGGAAATTGAGAAGTTATTGAGTGAAGAGATCCAACAAAATTACAATTACAGGAACCTCTGAATGCTGCATGTAATTGAATTTATCCAGAAGCCAAAAAAACTCAATGCAGTCATCCAGAAACATACCAAATGTGACATTCAGTTTTTTATGCATTATCAAACCTAATTGATGCTGGAGGAAATAAATGAGAGAAGCAGGCAGTCTTATAGAATGAGTCTCTAAGGATATATCAAAGAGCTATTCATAAGGGCTAAGGCTAATTCATATTTCTGAATGCCCAATGATAGCAGCAGCCTAACCACTTCTCTGTGCATCCCTGTGAGTAGCAGCAGCAGGAGAAATCTATTTAGTTGTTAGATATTGATGTGATACTTTGTGGAGTACCTGCTTTGGGATTACATAATCAAAAGTATCATAGTTAGTAGACTAAAGTAATATTTTTATATTTATATAAATATATTATTATATGACATATTATATTAAATATAAAGATTAACATAATTTTATGCATACATGCTAATAAATATTGTGTAAATATCTGTAGTATAGTAAAATATTGTCAATTTTCAAAACTCAGATAAGATCTGGTATATATTTCAACTGTTTTTATTGTTGTTGCTATAATACTTGCTCCTGTATCCCACACAAATATTTTATCACTCTTTTCACAGATATCCACATGCAAAGATATGCTTTCTTGTCCAAATCTTAGGGCCTAAGTCCCTTCATTGTGCCACACGGTTGTAGATTTTTTGCTTTCTGTTAAATTTAGACATTTTTCTTCAACAATTCTACAACAGCATTTTAGTTTTTAATCCATATGACCAAAAATGGTATATTCAATAATATTCTCTGAACTAATGATCTGAAAAGTGTCTTGTACCTTAAAGTACAGAAAATGAGAGTAAATATTATAAACTTGTACAGCAATTTGTAAAGTAATTTTAGGTCAATAAAATAATTATAGAATGTTTTGTATTCATTTGTTTACTGTGTTTAATTTTCTAAATGAATTATTTCATATAGACTGAATTGCCTACCCCCCAAATCCACAGATAAGGCTATAGCCCAGTGTGACTGTATTTACAAATAGCATCGTGAACTCTGTTTATTTTAGATGTGATCCTAAGATGTGACCTGCCTGTTTACACTGCTATAGCAAGCAACATAGACTGGATGACTTCGAAACAACAGATATATACTGATGTCCAATATGTATATTGGGGGCCACTCAACCTCTGATGAAGAACCATTTCCTGATTTACTGATGATGCTTCCTGGCTATGACTTTACATGCTAGTAAGAGTCAAGGCAGGGCTTTAATGCATTGTTAATTCATGTGGTAACTCCCCTCATGTGGTTTCTGCTTTTGTAACCTAACCAACTGCCAAGGTCCTTTTTAAAATACTGTCAAATTGTGATTATATTTCATCATGTGACGTTTAAGGAGGAACAAACATTCGCTTCATAGCAGGCCCTAATGTGTAGGACCTTGTCCAAGTATGATGATGAAAAATCAGCTATCTTCTTATTTCTTGTGCTCACTAGTAGAAGGAAAAAGGCCACATAAGGACAAAATCAGAGGCAGCAGCTAGAAGGAGAATGCACACCAGTAACTAAAACTCTTGATACCTTGATCATACACTTTCAGTATTAGGGATTTTAGGAAAATTAATCTCTGTTGTTTAATCTACTGGGGCCCTGATATTTTGTTAGGGCAGATAAGACAAAAGGAAGGATTTGCTTGGGACAGTGAGTATCAATCATCTAATTTATTCTTCTGTTCTTAAAATGAAAGGGTGTAGATCTCATGGGTATAACAGTAATTTTCCCATTTTACTAAAGGCAGGTTAGGCTTTTCCTAGCTTTCATTATACACTATGAATGTGTTTTATTTCAATAAATAATGTGCCATACATATTTAAAAAATGGTATTGGGAGAGATGGCTCCACTGATTGCTGTTGCAGAGGACCGGGGTTCGATTCCCAGCACCCACATGACAGCTACAACCATCCTTAACTCCAGTTCCAGGGGAATCCAAGGCCCTCTTCTGACCTCCGCGGCATTGCAGGACATGGGTGCTCTCACATACATGCAGGCAATACATTCATACACATAAAATAAAAATACTAAATATTTTTTAAATACCTAAAACCATTCTATCATAGAAGGCATATTCGTGACTACATTACATCTTTTTCTTTCGGTCACATGTTCTGAATTATTCAAGGTGTGCTCAGAAATATATTGCTGAAAAGTGGTTGCCTGCAGCATTGGTTTCCTTTGTCACTGGTGTAACAAAATGCCCCAAGCAGGAAAGAGTTTACTGAGGCTCACAGTTACAGTGAGGAAGGCTTTGCATCAGGAGGTGAGGTCAGTGTTTGCACTTTGGAAGCAGAAGGAGATGAATGCCACTGCTCAGCTCACATTTTCTTTTCTATGTAGTCCTGGACTCTGCTCTAGGGAGTGGTCCTGCGCATGTTTGGAGTATGTCTCTCCACTTGAACACAATCTAGAAAACATCCCTAGGTGATTTTAGATTCTGTTAAGTTGAAAATTAGTACTAACCATTGCATTTGCTTGCTGCCTCAGATCCTCTATTTGGATGCAAATGCCTTAAAGCACAATTATCTACTCTTTTTATTGTTCTGCTTTGTTGTCACATAGTCAACATCAGCTGAATCTGATTTTTATCAGATGCTGGGTAAATATTTAAATAATGATTTATCCATTAAAAAATTCAGTAATCTCATTGTTATTACTGTTAGCCTGGACATAATGATTCACTACTGAAATGGGCTCTCTTTTCTACTAACATTTTTTTTAATTAATTACTTAATTACTATTTATGGTAGCGATGATTAAATCTAGAAGTTTGTGTATGCTAGGCAAATGCTCCGTTGTACCCGTGAGCTATATTCCCAGTTCCTCTGATCTGATGCTCTCTTCTGGCCTCTTCAGGCTCTGAACAACATGGGTACACTTATGTACATGGAAGCAATATATTCATACATAGGAAAGAATCTTTTTTAAAAAAAGTTTATTTTGAAGCATTGTCTTACTATGCTACCCAGCCTACGCTTGAACTCACTATGAATTCCGGGCTGACCTTAAACTCGCGATTCTCTTCACCAGCTATTTTAGTACCTGAATTCTAGGACTGTGATACCTACCACTCTTCAGTTTTTTAATATTTCATAATATAAAACAATTCATAACATAAAATAAATATTGTATATTTATTTATAAACTTAATATGGTACTCTAAATTCAAATTAAATAAATGTTTTGTGAACTTTAACTTTAGAAACAGTAATTTTTGGCATCAAAATACATTGTCATAAAAATGGGAAATTCATTTTATTTTTCATGTAGATGTCTTCTTTGTGTTATGAAATAATTTTAATATATCATTTGTTTGTTCAAAGTTAAAGTATCAACTCAGTGTTCTTGAAAAATCCTGAAGTCATTTAATCCTGAAGGAAAATGTTTAGAAAGAATGTTTCCCAGTTAGGTAACATAACAATGTGAGTGTTCAAGTTCCAACAGTCCCAAGAGGGTCTTGATAGAAAATATCATACAAAATACATCTAACACATCTCTTTCTGACACTTTAGTTTAGTCATCACTAGCCCAGATGAATACCACTAACTGCAACTCTTTTAACCAACTTCTTAACTGGTATCACTGTCTTACAATATATCAACCTAAAAAACATTGAAATCTAAAGGGGTTTACAGCACAGCTTTTCTCCTCCCCACCTTCCTCATCTAACGAAATAGCCTATTCATGTCTCCTGGGTGTTAAGGCCAAAATCATGATGTGGATGCTCATTTCTTTTTTTCTTCTTCTTTTCCCCTTTATTTTCTGAACTAAATACTCAACCAGACAACTCATTCTGTAAAGTCTATTTGGCCACTGGAGAGATGGTTCAGCAGTTAAGAGCACTGACTACTCTTGCAAAGGACCTGGGTTAGATTTCCAGCACCCACATAGTGATTAACAACTGTTCATAACCCCAGTTCCATGGGGAATCTGATGCCTTTTTCAGACCTCAATGGGCATCGCATGACACAGTGTACTGAATGTATTAGAATAGGGAATTAAGAATTAAGAATTGTATTGAATGTAATAGAATTAAGAAACTAAGAATCAAAAAAGAACTCTAGCAAAAGTATGTAAACATATCCAAAGTGTGTACATTAAAGATAAGAGCATCACTTAGTAGCCCTAGAATGTAACCTAGTAACCTGAGTGTAACTGTGTGATTAGCCAAATGATGTAAGAAACTGATAAACATATGTTCGCCAAGTCATGCATAAGGACTATAAAAACCCAGAGGAAAATCAGTTCGTGGGCGCACATATGAGCTGAACTCCCGTCAGGTGTGCGGCCCCATCTTCTGACTGATCCTGTCTTTGGACCATGAGAAGAAAGAGGAACTTCACGTCATGAACATCCGGACCTGACTTGACCCTCGACCGCGAGACAACCAAGCTGAGCCGAGAATACCATCACCACATCCCACTGAGACGACGTCACTCGGGCATTGGCCCTAGGACTGGTACTCTTATCTGTCGTTGTGTTATGTGTGAAATTTGTTTATGATTCCCCAAATAAATGCATTGAAAGACATTGGCTCTAGAAATATTTATCCTCCCTCGCATAAGGAGGTGATGCTCAACTAAGCCATAATAACTCCACTTGTGACACTCAGTTACACCACATATGATACACTGATATACAAGAAAATAATAAAATATTTTTTTAAAAAAATAATAAAGTATAGCTATTGGAAGTCCACTTGCCTTTATATCTATTACAGTCTTAAATCACAATAAAAGTTCATCTAACATGAATTCCTACATTTGCCTTCCTGAATTCTCTTCTACTTATGTGTCTTGGTATCCATTTTCTACACAAAGGCATACATGTGTTTTTTAAATGTATAAAATAACTTTCAATGCTATCATTGAAATGTTTCACTGGACCCAGTTACAGACAGTTTAATATTGATTTCATGAATTCTAAACCAAGTTACTGGTTCCTGTACTACTTGACCTCACATGACTAATCCATTATCAAATGTCTCCCATCTGTTTACTATCTGGGAGCCACACATACCTTCCCAGGATCACTTCTAAAAACAACCTTGTTTCCATTTATGAAACCCAGTTATAAAAAATTTAATATTTCTGGAAGACAACTTCTACCATACTTCCCAATACCCTTACGTCCTATATTCCTCTCCTTGTTTAACCTCGCCTTGAGTGTGGCCTTGACGTA
The DNA here is from genome assembly GCF_000622305.1 of Nannospalax galili. Lineage (NCBI taxonomy): Eukaryota > Metazoa > Chordata > Mammalia > Rodentia > Spalacidae > Nannospalax > Nannospalax galili. The sequence continues at coordinate 677,342 of NW_008353027.1, forward strand.
GGGGCTCATTTCCATCACCAGAATATGACAAACATGATGTTATGGTCCCACTATGACCATATGGTGAAGACATTCACTCTGCTTCCTGCTTGAACATGATTCCATGCTTTCGGTTGCCTCTTCTAAGGGAAAGCAGCTGCCATGTGCTCCTGTCTTCTGGAAAGACTCTAATGATAAGAAACTGATGTTCCCAGAACTTCTAGCCAGTAAATAATTCTTTCTTTATTGGTACTTCTAGGAATTTTAGAATGCCTCTTCTTTGACCCTTGAAGTCCCCTTGGAATGATTTTGCTAGTATCTGGTCCTGCCGTCCTGACATACATTTCAATGTCCTTTCATGTAAATGAACAAACATACCCACAAATACTATTATTGCATAAATTGAATATTCCCTCAACTGAAATTAAGAGAAGTGTCACTACCTTCAAAGTAGTGACACTTGTTCATTTCATAGAGAGAGGTGCAGAAAGAAGAAATCTGAACATTATAATCAGCAACTTGATGTCAACAAATGCCTAGGCACTCTCTATCCATTAGCTAGTGTTCTTCAAATACTGGCTATTTGTCTTGTACCCTATGGAAACTCTAGACATCACAACCATATTATAAAATATGCATGATCTGAAGGGTTAGTTACAAGTTCCCCTAATTTGTAATAATTTTCCATATTTTAGATACATATGCAGTCTATTTTTTCAGAAGCTGTTGAACCTGGTCTTTCCTTCTCCCTGATAGAATTTTATTCAAAAGGTGAAACTAGGGACAAGATGTCTGTGTGGTTCATGTGGCATGTGTGAGAGTCCGGGTTCCATGCCCTCCAAAACAAGTTAATAAAAATAAAACTAATGTAAACCGAGCTTCAGTGGAGCAAGCGAGAAGGGGAAGCTGGTATGTGTCAAGCAAAAATAGTGCTAGCTAACTAAGGTTCCAGGCAGGGAGGGAGGTTTCTTTTAAGTTCCAGATCAAGTTAAATTTTCTTTACACCGAGGACATAAGTCTCCAGTGTGTTCTGAGACAACGGCAAGGAGAAACAGTACATAAAACAGTAACACTTTCTGGAAAAAAATTGCTGTAGTGTGTAATTGTTTCTGCATATGTAGCTCCTTTTTGTAAAATTATGTATTTCTGCTCCAAATGTAAGTGACTTATACAACAGATATTTATTGAACTAAAGAAGAGACAAGTCCTTACAGATCTTGTGATAAAAGAAAGTTATCTAGGATATCTAAGTAGTTCATCCATCAAATTTACTTTTAGGTAATTAGAAGCAAGAAGAACTGTAAAGAATCAAGTTCAATCTGCTATGCATTAACTTTCAGAGAGGAGTTAGCCTAGATTTCAGGTAAAAGTTACAACAGAAATCAGGAGCATTTCCTTTATTCACAGGGCTAATATAATGTAATATAGCATAGAAAATATATATAATATGGAAAATATGTGTTTAAATTTTAATGTATTACATTTTAGGTCTTATTTATTGGTATTTCTTTCTGATTTTTGACAGAATCATAATAAAATCACAGCTATATATTTCCAACTATCTCTAATGTCAAAATCCATTTTATGTTCAAATTATGTGTTTTGTCTTTATTAAGTGAAACTTAGAATTTTGAATAAACTCTTGAATTTTGGTGTTAAGAATCCTATACCACATATAAGAATATAAGAATTGCATACATTTTATATATATATATATAACCACTGAATAATAGTTCCTTTTATGTCTGTTATTTTCTTCAGTATTTTAATAAAATTTTTTCATATTTTCTCTATAATATATTAATGACATTTTTAATGCTATAATCTATAACTGTCTAATTTCAACCTATAGTCTCTATTCCTTCAAAACAGAAAACATTTATTGGTTTTACATTTCTGTGGCATCTGAAATTTTTCTGAGAGATGAAGCAAATTTTAGTGGATAAGCAAATATGGGGTCTAATATTATCACATAATAGAGAAATTTCTTAATCTATTTTAAATTTTATCTTTAAATTGGAACTGTTATAAATCTGATGTCAGAAACTGGGCTATCATCTCTTACAATATGTGCTGAAAACTGAAAAATATTGAGAATTTAAGAAATATCAGTACTATTTGAAGGTGATGGCTGTCAGGTACATAATGTCCTCAGTTCAAGTTTCACATTAAATATTAATGTAAGCATTTTAAACACACATTCATATAGTTAAGAATTTTAGGTTAATTTTAAAAAAATCCCTGGAGGTAATATTCAACTCTTCCACAGATATTACCCAAAATATGTGACACTGGAAGTTATATGAAATTTGAAATATGTTCCTTCTAGATTTTTTCTTTAGTTCAAATTCAGTATGATGGCAATTATTTCATTGTTAGTCATTTCACTAGTTCCTACATATCTTACATGCTAATAGCCTGTCATGTTAGTTATCAATAGAATTTTACATTATGAAACCAAAGGTCATAAGATTTCAATAATTAGTAATTGCATTTGTAACACAAATACAGCATCGAACAATATAAGCATGAAAATTGGAAAAGCCTCAGTATAGTTCTTGAGGTAAAAAACAATGGGAAACGATATATCATAGATTGATTTTTATAAATAATATTTGTTTCAATTCATATCAGTGATTTTTGTTTTGTTTTGTTTTGCTTTGCTTTTTGTTGTTGCTGTTGTTGTTTTGTCTTTTGAAACATGGTCTCCCTGTAGCCCCAGCTGGCCTGAACTTCTGAACTTGCTGTGTAGACCAGGCTGGCCTTGAACTCACAGAGCTTCACCCGCCTCTGCCTCCAGATTGCTGGGATTAAAGGCATGTGTGAACATGCCCAGTTGTCAATGATACGTTTTATATATCACAATGTAAATCAATTTATTTTAATTTGTATTTTTTGGAGGGTGTAGGTTGATTTTCTGTTTGTGTTTTTAATTTTCTTTATTTATATTTATTTTTATTTTATGTGTTTGAGTGTTTTGCCTGCATGTACGTAAGCACACCCATGTCCTGCAATGCCCATGGAGGCCTGAAGAAGGAGTCAGATCCCCTGGAACTGGAGATTTGGATGATTGTTCATTGCTTTGTGGGTGCTGGGAATTGAACCCAAGTACTCTAGAAGAGTAGCCAGTGCTCCAGCCCCTTCATTTGCTTTTTTTTTTTTTTTTTTTTTTTTTTTTTTTTTTTTTTTTACTTGTCAGTATTGTCATGCACTGTAGAGAACCAGAATCTGGTTTTGTTGATTTTTCTCTATTTTTATCTATTCTCTGTTCCACTGAGTCTCACCTACTTATTATTTCTTTCCTTCCACTTGGTTTAGGTTTGGCCATTTGTATTTTTTAAAGATAGAATTGTTTAGAAATTTTTTAAAGATAAAATTGTTTAGAAACCACAAATTTCAAGGTTACTTCTATTTTTTCTTTCATCAGAAAGATGTTTACTAAAGAGTTTTTAAACAACGGTGGGATAGCCAACCCCCAATTAAGTTTGAAAATATGCGTTATTGTGCCTAAATCTCCTTTTCTTATAAAATCTCCTCTTTACAACATACACACTCTAAAAAGAATGTGAGCAAACATGTAGAAGTAGATAAATATATACATATGTGCAGTTGATTTTAAATTCTCTCTAACACTGAACTGCTCACAAGAACTGGGCTTCTTCTTCTCTGTCTTTGCAATAAACATAAGATATGATGCACCATGTGAGAAAAATGTCTTGCAGATGAACGCCAGCTTCTTTTTCTGAGATTAATTTATCACAGGTATCACACAGTAAGAAGTTCATCTGTCTCTAATATCAGCAACATTCAAACTTTGCAGAAAACAAAGCAATTCAAATAGCAACAATCCTAGAAAGATATGCATTTATAATATTTCCCTTAACAATTTATTTTGTCAGTTGTATTGATGTACTTCAAATCAGTAAAAAAAAAAAAAGAACAGGGTATGTAAAATCCTGAAGCTTATGGTTTTTTTTTTTTATTTTAAGACATGGCATTATGCATTTGTATGCTTTCATCTCTCTACTTTTTGCTCCATTGCTGTGTTTTAGAAGGGTAAAGATAGTTTTAAATAATAAAAAGTACTGTACACTACAAAAATTCTGAAAGACTAGAAAGAGAATGAAAAAACACTGTAAGGGACCATTTAAAGAATAATGAGCACAAATTGCTAAGATATTCTCAACCTAAGGAAAACAGGAGGCATCAAAAGGCACACAGTGACAGCAGGCATCACACAGAGAAGGATTTTCAGGTAAAAATTTCTGTGACAAATAAAAATTCTTTGTACATGTAAAAACAGAACACAGTTTTTGAAATTAAAGTTGATAAATAATAATGACATTTCAAGACCTAGAAATGAACAATGCATTTAAAGTATTATGAAAAAATGTAAAGATATATTAAAGGATTTTAGGAATTGTTTTTCGCATTCCATAGTCAAAGATTAATTCCACTCGAAACATCAATATAAATTTTAGATGAAGCTTTCTGATAGCATTTTCCAGTCTTTCATAGGATACATATGTAAGACCTAACAATGTCTTATTGCAATCAATGTTTTATACATCATTTTTGTCTTATTTTCAAAATTATAAATTGTTTTAAATAAAATATAAAACAGTCTCTCAGAGAACATTCACACTTATTAACAAAAGATGGAGGAGCTGCATGACAGAGAAGTCTGACCTATTATTATTCATCTCTCTATTATGTATTTGAATAGGAAAGTGAAAGATGAAAAACTGTGACTTTAAGACTAAAATTTGACTCACATTGATTATATATTTTGCAGTGAAAATCTCAAAGATTCTTAACTGAAAGAAACAAGATGTTCTAAGTTTTTTCTAGGAATACAGGATGTGAAGCTGCAGTGTTGGAAAGTATACATTTAAGGGAAGATCAACTGAAACCGCTAAGATGATGAATGAACAGTACCATTTCCACAGGAGCTGTCATATTTGATATGTGGTTCCTGAAATTTATTATTGTGCCGGCAAAAACTGACAGGGCTTTGGGAGCATGCACTCTTCTATCAGGAGACACAGAAACAAAGCACATTTGTTGTTACTCACTTCTTTGTAACAAGAACAAATTCATTTCTAAAATGTAGTGCATTCAAAAGTAGCTTACAAAGAGGAAAGTCTAAATCCAAACCCTGGACATGTGAATTTGTGCTACTTAGAGAAATAGAACTTTGAAGATATAATTAAATGAGGGATCTCAAGGTAAGGTGTGCCAGATTTAAGGTGGGCTCCAACTAAGAGAAATGAAAAGATATATCAGAGGTACACAGGAGACCATGTGAAGATGGTACAGAAACTGGAGCTGTAGTTTCAGGATCTAAGGGGGACTAGAAACTCCAAGAGAGAAGATAGGAATTGGAATTTCCAAGAGCATTTTGAGGGGAACAACCCTGCTGTTAACTCGAATTTGGGTTCTAAATTATGAGGATAAATGTCTTCTTTTTAACTCGTTTTTTAATGATATATTAAGGATTTAAGAAACTAACACAGAGCCAGGGTGGTGGCACACGCCTTTAATCCCAGCACTCAGGAGGCAGATGCAGGCGGATCACTGTGAGTTCAAGGCCAGCCTGGTCTACATAGTGGGCCCCAGGACAGGTGGGGCTAAAGGGGGGCCCTGTCTCAAAAAAACAAAAAAAAAAAAAAAAAAAAAAAGAAAGAAAGAAACTAACACATAATCATGCTCTGTACACAAACCAAGTATGAGATAGCTATAAACAGAAAAATTATTGTTACATATTATTGTGCTACAAAGAAAATAGCTGATTAATGTACTCTATTCCATTGGTTTATTCAAAAATTAAGATAGTATGGAACAAATATGAAACATTATCCTCATAAATATGAAAATCAATGTTTCTTACACATTACATTTATATTTATTATGAATAATGGCTTTATAGTTAAGAAATATTGATTACAAAATACTTTTCAACTAAGAATAAGTTCCATATTAATACTTTCAATTTTATTGCATTTTAATTTGACATCTATTTCATTGCTTTTTAAATTATATTTTTCTTTATTTATTTTATGTGGTACTCATGAACGCCATGGTTCACATGTGGAGGTCAGAGGACAACTTGTAGGAGTTGATTTTCTCCTTATGCCAGGTGTGACCGAGGGACATAACTCAGGTTAGCCTTGGTGGCAGGCACCCCTAAAAGCTGAGCCATTTCATCCTCCCTATTTCATTACTTCGGTTCTATGTATGTATTCATGCAACTAAAATTAGTCCTTTATTTTTTAATAAAGCTAAAATTTATTTTTTATTTGTATATATTTTTCTAGTAGACTTTAATGTTTCAAAGAACCTTTCCTATATATTGTGAAGACCAAGTTTGTCTTTAAGATGTTTTGTTTCTTTTTGCAACAGAAACTGCAAAATTTTAAATTGAGACTGAATCTTATATACAAAATTAATAAGCATTGATTTTCTTTTAGAAATCCTGCTAGTTTCTAGTTTCTACAAAATGTATTTTACAGATTGACTATATATTACAGGGTCTCTTCCAAAGGACCTAAGTTCCATTCCCAGCACACACATGGCAGTTAACAACCATCAGCAACTTTAGCTCCAGAGGGTCTTGTGGGTTTCCGTATGCATTGCTCACAGGAATGCACTTACGTACATGCAGCAAACATTCATACACATAAAAGTAAAGCTAGTTTGTTTTATTACTGTGTCAATCTATAGTATCCTTACTGTCATTTGAATTTTTAAAGTTTAGTTTTTTTCTGCCATAATATTAATCTAGATTTAGCTGGGTGTGGTGGCACATACCTTTAATCCTAGCACTTGGGAGGCAGAGGCAGGTGGATCTTTGTGAGTTCAAAGCCAGCCTGGTCTACATAGTGAGTTCCAGGACAGCTGGGGCTACAGGGAGACCCTGTCTCAAAATGACAAAAAAAAAAAAAAGAAAAAAAAATTAATGTAGCTCTAAGCAAGAAAAAAAAATGTACTCAAATGATTTAGTTGAGGGTACTTTAATGAAGAGTGTACATTGTTTTTTTTCTTTTTTGTTACATTTTTGTTAATTTTGTATAATATAATTTTATCACATTTAGATCCCCTCTCCTATCTGTACCCCCACCTTACTGCCCTCTTCCAAATTGAGAGAGAGAGAGAGAGAGAGAGAGAGAGAGAGAGAGAGAGAGAGAGAGAAAGAGAGATAGAAAGAAAGAGAATTTGTGTCTCCAAATACCCTTCAAAATGGGTCCATCCACTGGAGCCTGGTCAAACTATCAAGAATCACACCCTCAAACAAGACTCTCCCACTTGCAGCAGCCATTGGTTGCCAATACTTCCTCAGATAGAGCTGAGGTTTCTTACCCACTTCTCTGCATGTATGAAGACTTTTTCTTGACATATTTAAATTGTCAGAGTTTACATCCTTTTTTTCAATATATTTTTTATTTATTATTTTTATTTTATGTGTATGGGTGTATTGCCTGCATGTATGTGAGTGCACCCTTGTCGTGCAATGCCACGTAGGTCAGAAGAGGATGTCAGATTCCCCTGGAACTGGAGTAAGGATGGTTCATAGCTGCCATGTGGGTGCTGGGAATTGAACCTGGGTCCTCTGCAAGAGCAGTCAGCTCTTAACCGCTGCGCCTTCTCTCCAGCCCCAGAATCAACATTCTTATGCTTAGGAACCATTAAAAAGTAAAATAGCTGTTACTTGAGCTCAATACTCTTGTTCTAGAGTAGTTGGATTGCTAATAAAGACAGCTACTAAATGACTAATGATTTGACAAGCTAGATAGTGAGAATACATTGGACAAGGGACTGGTTCATGTCTTGGGAAGGACAAAGAGTAGCAGAGTCAAATATCATCACACTTTCCAAAGACATGATATTCAAGATAGATTTTTTTCTGAGAATATCCACATAATATTTTTAGACAACAATAGAAAATGGTGAGCTGAAACTTCGGAAAGTGAAGCCGCAGATAAAGGACTGCTGTACTTGTGAGGGAATGAACACTGTAAAATTCAAAGGAAGATAAAACGTTCAAATGCTATCTGAGTCAGAAAGCGAGACCAACCCATGCAGCTGGAGAGCACAGCAGACCACTAGTGATGCAGGAGTAAGAGTGCAAGAGCGTCCATCAACACAGATCCAGGAGCGGGGAAATCCAGCTTATTCCAGGCACACAGTATGGAGGGAAGAAATACTGTGACGGCTCTCTCGCTCCCTCTTTATTCTCCCTGTACTACTTATTAAAGAGGAACATCATGGGTCTGGAGAATGGCAGGGAACAGGTAAGGCTATTATAACTATTCTCTTTGTAGATTCAGTTGACAAGAAGTAGAGGAGTATCTGAAAAATTACCCAAAATCTAAGAGATTACTTCAGAAAATAGTTACAAAACCATCACAGTCCAGAAATATGGAACTATTAAAGAGTTCCATAACTGGTCACACTCTGAGAATATATGTCTGGGAGTTGCCCAATCCTAAGTAACACATCTACAGTGGAACCTCTACACTTAAGGCTCATGGAACAGAAGAACAGAGGGTAGAGACAATAGTAATACATCCCTCAACTCTCACCAGTGAAGCTTCCCCATTCAACAGAGTGAGATGCACACAGAAGACCACCACCCATCAAGTTTTAAAGAATAAGAGATTACACAATGTGTGTCATTGGATAGGACTCCGATATCAATGCACTACACAGGTACACTGGCATACTTGCAAGCAATGTACTCATACACATAAAAAATGATTTTTTTTTAATTCAAGGCAATAAAAAAAGTTTCAAAACATGAGTTTTGTCTATAGGGTGGAAAGATTCAAAGTTTCACTCTTTCAACACAATTCATCAATTTTCTGTGTGCTGGAGACACAAAAGTATTCAGAAGGAGAGCACATGGTACTTTGTGAGTCCAAGTATTATTGAATATCCCGGAGTATCTTAAAGATTTATTTAAATCCCGAAGACAGCCTTGTTGACATATTCGCACATACATATTTAGGAGCGGAAACTGACTGATGATGGATGCTGGCCAAAATCTTTACTATCATCTTCAATAGATAGCCTCATAAATGGTTATAGCATTTCAAGTATTTATGAATGCAATTATTATTAGAAATGAATATTTTAATTAGAAATGGCTAGATAGGATCAATGATGATTGATAAAAGGTAGAGAAAATGATCTTGAGTCACCTCACTGCAGCCTAGGTAGTTTGTGCTAGTCAGAACTGGCCCAGTCCCATGACACTGTTTCCCGATCCAGCCTTTCCCTTTAAGATGCCTGAAGAACTTCACTGTGGATAGAAAGAGATGTAGATTTTTCCCGTTCAGGCAGAAATGATCAAACTCATATATCTCATTACCAATAAATTCTATTCTAAAAGGAAATTTCCTTTTGGGAGTTAATCTCTTGCTTCTGATACCTTGGACAAGAATCTTCCCAAGACACGCTGATGAACACAGGTATTGGCTTGACCAAAGCTTACTTCATAAGTAATTTGGGAACCATTGCTATGACTCACATTAATGCATTTGTGGAGGGTCTCTTATGACTCACACTAATGCATTTGTGATTGGGCAATATCATGTTGGATTCTCTTCTGCCTCTGCAGTGCAGGAATGTAGTTGAGATTACAAAGATTAATGATGATGAGCAGTGTGCCTGGGGGTATTCTACGGTCAGCTCGTGCACTGTACTTACTGCACATGGTGAGCTCACTGACTGGAGGACCAAAGTGTTTCTATCCTCCACGTGAAAGAAAAGCAAATATAACACTTAGAGGAATGTGAAGTAAGTCATAAAGGAACACACAGTTCTTATTTTCTATTTGAAGGAGAAAGAAAAGGAGATCAATAACCTCAGGCAGAGGAGAAAAAGAAGAGGAAGGTAAAGATAATGAAGAGAGTAAAATAATGAAAAGAAGCTTAAGACTGATGATGTGGATGAGCTAAATGATAATATGATTCCCCCAAAAAATGTTTCCACAAGAAATCTAGAACTCTGCCTAAATAAACAGGGACTTCTATATTACATGATAAAAAAAGAAGAGTTAGCATGCTTAGAAAAATACAATAGATTGTTCTATGAATAAATATAATTTCTTCAGTCAAGGAATTTCAATACACCTAATGCCTTTATAACATATAATATTTATTTTAATTAGCATAGCTTTTATTCAATTGAATGTGTTTTGGCAAAGTTTTTCTGGGTTATTGTCCTGATATTAGGATTTACATGTAAATAATTTGAAACAAAATAAAGTCAACATTTAAAATAAAACAATTATTACTACTTTATTAAGACTAACATTTGTCAGTCTACAAATCTACTTAACTAATTCATAAACTAATTGAAACACTAATACTAAACCATTCATTAGATATTACTGTTCTGCATATTTACTTACTTTATAAGATATACGAAAGACAATGTTTTACCTTCCTCACAGTGGCTTCCTAAAATACAATCATAATTTCATCTTCAGGACTTGTGAAAATGTTTTTTTGTAAGGGTAGAAAATATCCTTATTTCAAATACCACATAGAAGTTAAAATGAGAATTTTATCTCACCTTTATTTCCTATCCCTGTATTGAGAAGCTAATCTTATCCACACGTAGCTGGAGGCTCAGAAGTAGTAAATGCTTGACTGTCGGAATGATTGGAGAACTTTACTTTCAGATAATTACAAGATATAATTACTTTGGAGCTTTCAGCGACCTTTTAGTGATTAGGGAAGCTTTTCTAATTCAGTCATAACATTTGTAATACGACTAAACTAAGAAGCCCTAAACTCTAATAGCTGACAAATTTGAAAGAAAAGCCATTTCTAAAAAGCAGTATTGCAGGCTTCAGGGAAAATCATTTAAGTATTTTAAAACATTACATTCCATGGAATCTAACTTTGTAGATTTCTATGAATATTTACTAAATTATTATGTATAGAGTCAATGTTGTTGGCATTTATTTGGAACACTGTATCTGGGAAGCAGAGAATTATTAATAGGCAAGCTCTCAAAACTTTTAAAGGAAATGTTTTATTTTTCAGCAGCATTCAGTGTCCTGATCCAACCAACAGAGGAGAGTCAGGTAGCTTGCCGGGGTGATTCACACAGCCATCTGTCACTAAGGGTTTCAGTGCCTTAAGATTAAGTATGAGCAATTTTTATTTTCTACATGACAGTGAATATGACAGGAAGATTGTTGCTGAATTGTAATCAGAATAGAAGAAAAACCGGAGAGGGAAACTCATCCTCGGAAGCTGAGGAAAAGTAATTTACTGAAATTATAATAGGTCTACTTTATGTTGAAAAAAATTTTTAAGTAATCACTTTCTCTTTGAGCTGTGACTAAAATGTGGCGTATCAATGGCAGTGGGACAGGCTGCACTGCTGTAAAGACAGATTTCACTTTGAGAAAACAGAATGTCATCTTAGTGCTCCTTCTAGTAGAGGCCTGAGATAAGTACTGACATGCATGTTTATCACTCAACATGTGGAACTGAGATCAGTGCAAGCACTTCAGAAAATTTTTATTGGACAAAGATACTTGAGATGAAACTAAAAGGACATATAAAAAGCCATTAATAACATGCTCATGATACCCTCAGTAATATCAGCCACTTTGTAAAGACATTTGTACAGATGTGCATCTATTGTAAGCACAAGATTAGTTTGAGAACTAGATAACGTCAAAACTGCTTTGTGAAACAATTGTACACGAATTTTGAGTCCCCACATCCTGCCTGCATGCAGGGGTTTCAAAAACATATCATCATCCACACATGCCTATTATATGTCACATGATGTTCCAAAAAGTTGTACATCATGTGTAATCCTCAAACAACTTGCCAATATAGATATTGCCCTCTTTAAAGATAGTGGTTTGAGGTTGAAAGTCTAAGTAAATGACCCAAAGTCACAAAGTTAACAACTGTCAGAGCAGGAATCAAACCTAGGTTTCACTAATTGCAAAGACTAATTCATTATGCAACATTCTGTAGCCTTCAGTGATCTTTTCATCTCATTGAAGTTTAATGTCTTTGCATGCATAAAGTGGTAAGCACTTCCATTTTTCACTTATTCTGCTGGTAGATTAAAAAAAAGAATAAGATAATTGAATGTGACTTTTTAAAATATTTCATTATCTTTATATTACGTGTGAGTATATTGCTTGCATGTATGTGAGTGCATCCGTGTCGTGCAATGCTATGGAGGTCAGAAGACAGCTTTGGACTCCCCTGGAACTGGAGTTGAGAGCAGTTTGTAGCCACCATGTGGGTGCTGGAAATCAAACCTGGGTCCTCTGCAAGAACAATGAGTGCTCTTAATCACTCAGCCATCTCTCCAGCCCGGAATGTGTTTTACAAGTGAAGATATTGAATAAATATCTCAAATTTGTAATACTTGTCCTTCTTTTCTTAGGTTAAATTAAATATAAATGTTACTAGGTACATATCTAGTATCTAGTACATTAGAGATAGTATCAGATTTATTTTCCAAACAGCAGCTTTAAAAATAATGTCTTATAAATCTGGATGGAATTCAATGTCATATATTAGCCAAATACAAAATATAAAGAAGTCATATATTATTGGGGGAGGGGCAAGAACTAGTTATGTGGCCTAAGCAGACATGGAACTCATCATCCCCTGCCTTAGCCTGCTGAATGTGTGTTTCATCAAGTTCTCTCCTCCTCCTTCTTGGGAGACCATGCACCTGCATCCTGTGAGGGCCCAGGGCAGACAAACCAACAGAATACCTTCTATTTGGGCTTTAGCATGGTTTGTATGACAGGGAAAGGGTGACTTACAAAGACATGAACTTCCATAACCCATCTTTTACATTTTGACGAAGCTTTGAGATCTGCGCCACTATGGCCACTCTTCAGGGCCTTGCCGTGTCCGAAGTTCGCCAGATGTCTGTGCACACAGCCTTGCCCCACAGAGCACTGTCTGGCCCCGCTTGGGGTCCACAGGAGCCGGGCTTAGGCCTGCTTGGCTCCTTCCGCCAAGTGTGGGAAGGAGCCAGGATTATGCTTTGTGTTATAGAGGTCAGATGGAGGAACTGCAGGTCACAGTGTGGAAATTAGAGGTGTGCGTTACTAAGCCCAGTTAGGTGAGGCTATTTGAATGGCAACTGATTTTTGGCTGGATTTACCTGCAAGTGGTAAATATCATCTGACTTAAAGCAATAGCATCAAAAAAATATCAATTTTAATGTAAATAACTTCTGTGCAAATTTCTGAAATATTCACAGAATGATAAACAGTCCATATTTTCATGTCAGTAACACAGTCAAGAGGTTCATTTTAATATAATTATGGTATCTAGTTATATTTGATACTATCTATTTAACTATTTCTTATACTTCAGAGTAATATACTTGAAGTTTATTTTCAATAATTCTATAAACTGGTGAAAAATAGAAAACAGGGCTGGAGAGATGGCTCAGTGGTTAAGAACACTCACTGATTGTTCTTGCAGAAGGCCCGGGTTCAAATCCCAGCACCCACATGGCAGCTAACAACTGTCCGTAACTCCAGTCCCAAGGGATTTGACAGCCTCTTCTGATCTCCACGGGCATTGCACAACAAGGGTGCACCTACCTACATGCAGGCAATACACGCATACATATAAAATAAAAATAATAAATAAAATATTAAAAAAAAGAAAAATAGAAAACATCTAAAACACTCAGTTATAGTATAGAAAGAGTGAGAGAGAGAGAGTACTACTGAAATTGATTCATTTGGAGCAAAAATTGGAACAAGAGTAGTATTTATTGAAACTTTTACATATTAATGATCTGTCATTTATCTGATTCTCACAGATGTAGAGACCTGTGTGTCCTTGTGGAAAAGCATTATCTGGGCTCAATCCATGGCTTGCAGTCGCACAGACTACAACCTGTTTCTGTCTCACCGTAACAGGAGCCTAGTTGATTTTGGAGGAACAAATCTAGAGGTGGTTTTGGATCAAGTACCCACGCTGCACTGTGTTCTGAGACAATGTCCTCTGAATATGTTATACATAAAACATGTTATAACATCTTTTATATTATACATCCTTGTGGGTGAAAAATTCCTCCTTGCTCTGCTATCCAAAGTTGGAGAAAGCTGATAGAGATCATGCAACATCAGTGGCTCACTGTGCAGTTATATCTCTGAAGGACAGGAGTTGTGGGATTTTCAGACCTTGGTTTCATGGTTGCAGGCCTGGTCTTTAAAGTCCAAGGTCTAGGCTGAATTCCCCAAGAGAATAACTCTCTATGCTGCTTGGAATGGTTGAAAGTCAGACACAGGCCACTTACTTCTTCCTGCCTCCTTCAATCTGTCTTTTATCATAATTACGCTGACATCAGACAGGACAATCCCCCGTTTCTTTAGCTTTCACGTAGTTCAGCATTGTGTGATGGCTATTCAAATGGATGTGGCTATAGTGAGGTAATTCCTGGAGGACTCCCTTCGGCCACCACATAACCCAGCTCCCAGATTGCATAGCTTTATTTTTTAATTCCACACATTAAAATTTGAAGTCTTGTGTTTAAAAGTATAAATTTTAACACTGTAAAATTATTCCTTCAGAATATATAAAAAGCAACCCAATTTGGTTTTCCATTTAACTTCAATTTTTTGGCAAGCACAAGCAGTATTGACAAGTTATATTTTATTAGTTTTATGAGCACATGCTTTTATTACAAAACCAATTTGAATGTCTTGGATTAATTTAAAGGTAATATTTCATAGCAAAATTTTCTTATACTATAATTCAAATGTGGAAATATGAATATGGTTAATAATAGAATTATTTGCTCTTTCAAACCATAAGTGGGTTTGGTGGCCCACTGTGTTGGTGGGACAAAAAGTTGACAAATTCTTGAGCTGAGTGGGCTGCAGAGTTCACTCAAGGGCAACAGGGATAACTTAGTGAGACTGTCTCAAAATAAATATGAAAAAAGGGCTGAGAATACAGCTCATTTGTGAGGTACTTGCCTAGCATTCACAAGGTCTTATGATCAATTCCAGTTCTACAAAAACAAACCCAAAACAAACCCCTAAAGAGTTGTCTTACAGCTTAATTTGAAAACAAAACATACAAAATTAATTCATGAGAACCCAATGTGTATAACTTGATTTAATACATATAAACTTTTCACATTAGTTAGAACTTGATTCCCTGTTAATATGTAATATTATATTTCACAAGTGTAAATTGAGGAGCAGAATAGCATAGAAAATGTTCTTGTATATCTTATCACTTTTTTAAAATGAATATAAAATACACTTCAGAGAAATAAATACTTTTCATAGTTCTTGAAAATAAACAAAATAGAATTATGGAAGACCAATATTTTTCTACAAAAACATAAAACATTGTCATCAAATAAGGTGATACTAATGGTACATATTTGCATGTGACACTGTATGGAAAGTAAATATCGGTTAATAAAATAAAAATGTATTATGCTGCCTTTGATTCTTTATCTCAACTCAGGGGAACTGACCATTTATAGTATTCTAATTTTCCCTCTTATTTAGAATTGCTTCTCGACAAACATTTCTGTAAGTCTTCTGCATTAAAAAAAGAGTGTGTTTGAAAATGATAAAGGCTGTGAAGAGATATATACCAGGTGCACAAGCATATTTCTGTAAATATATTTTAATGCAAATGTCATAATCATTCTACTGATATTCACATGACTGCTGTTCTATACTCTGGAAATGAGCAAGAGATTCAAGTGGGAGAAAAATATGTTTGTTCTGGTTATTTTCAGATAAAACATCAACTTTCTTACATACTCTTTATTTAAAGAATGGAAGATAGTACACATTTGATAACCAGTATTAAGGAAAAAAACAGGAACTGTTTATTAAGTATTTATTTCTCAAACAAAGAAACAAATTACGCCTTGAAAAATTTATAAACAAGTCTTTTGTCTTTTTTGAGATGCCAATTTATCTCTGTGAAATGAATTTAAAATGCAGTAACAAGGACAATATGTGTGTATACACATGTACATTTGTGTGCATTTTTCCCATGACTTCTGTTTCAATGGAGAACATTAGTTGAGTTTTCACTTTTTTATTTGAATTAGCAATTTCTCCCTTTATCACGTTAATAAAAACCGATTCTAATATTTGATTTCATAAATGTGAGGTTCTTTGTCATCTAGCATATGATTAATTTTTATAAGAATGCCACTGATACTGCAAAAGATATATTTAGTATTATCAGGGTGCAGCATTCAAAATGAAGCAAAGGAATGTAGCAACTGAATATGAAACCTTTCTGTGACCATTGTGTCAATAGTTGCATGTTTAAGATGAGCTGCAGTGTTCATTTCAAATAAGATTCAATGTGTTATTTGGTACATAAAATTGCCTTGCACTTTCATCAGCATTTATCCTTTTTAGTATTAAAATTATCTCCTTTCTTGCATCTCTGTTTCTATGTGTATTGGCTAGTGTTTGGATAATCGTGTTGTATGTCTGTTTCTGTCTCTACTGCTTGAATTTTGCTCATTCCGGAGTTTTAACTGCTGTGAATTCTTTTCCTTTGATCTGTCCCTTTTGATATTTCCATGTGTCAAATTGAAAATTATGATTTATTTTATGAATTAATTAAAATTTCATGCTATGACTGTAGTGTTAAGTCATCTTTCCACAATTTCCTATTGTATCTTGGTTATATATAATCTGCTTCTTTCTCTTCAAGATATATTTGCTTAATAGTCATGGTTTTCCTTAATAAATAATTTCAAAATTTTTGACGGAAGAAAAAGTCATGAAACGGTTTTACTAAAGCATCATTTCTTTATTTGTCGTCATCAAACGGGCACAATCGCCCACCGATATTTCTATATGTATTTAAGACATCTAAACATGTATATATGGAGATTTGAAAACGTTCTTGCTTTGTGTTTGTAACAATATGCGTAGGCATAGTAAATCAACATTTTGGGTACAAAATTAATTTGATATGTATATATATATATACATATGTATATATGCATTCTAGAATAATTGATGATATTCTGCTTAGAAGTTCTAATTTTTAGTTGTAGATCCTAAATGTCCATGATCTTGGCCATGAAACTTTTTAAACTTTTGACATTTACTTAGAAAAACATATACCCAGGTCTGGAGACATGGCTCAGCAGTTAAGAACACTGACTGCTCTTCCAGAGGATCCAAGTTCAATTACAAGCACCCACATGGCAGCTAGAAACCATCTACCTGTAAGTCTAGTTCCAGTGGATCCAACACCCCCTTCTGGCCTCCAGGGACATTGCATGAGGGGTTGTGCTTACAAGTATGCAAGCAAAACACTCATATACATAAAAATTAATTTTAAGCTAGACTCAAATTAAAATTGAAGATAATACCATATATATTTAAATGTTTTCAAGAGACATGGGGAGAGGTATTAGTAAGATGGTAGACTAGGACTTTCCAAGAGCACATTTCTCTAGAGAACAATCAATTCAAGTAACTATTCAAACCTGACAATACCTTTACAACAGCTAAAGAATTCAGATGAAAGAATACAACACATTTTTACAGTTAAGATCCAAGATAAAATGGTTGACAACTGGGAGAAGGTTCTTTTTTGCACTATCCATGTCATACAACTGCAGACAGTATATTTGGGACAGCAAGAATTACCTGGTGGGAGGATAGGAAATCCACCTCCCTAACCAGACCTGCCCCAGAATAATCCAGATTTAACATCATAATTGGCTTTAGTTTTCAAATCGACATACCTGGGAAGAGAGTGTGTCAAGTTGAAGACTTTGCCAGAATTAATTTTCCAATGAGTACATTGGAGGGGAATTTTCTTCATTTCTAGCTAATGTAGGAATGGGCCCAGTGCCTTGTATAGCCTTGGCAGGGCTATATAAGAATGGTAGCTGAACATGAGTCAAGAAATCAAACCAGCATGCAGTGTTCTTCGCTGATTTCTGCTTCAAACTCCTCCCTGAGTTGCTTCCTTGGCATCCCACAATCATTACCTACAACCTGTGAGCTGAAACAGACCCTTTCCTCCTTGTGCTGGCTAGTTTTTGTCAACTTGACACAAACTTAGACAGACTTGAGGAGACAAAGTATTATTTAAAGAATTTACTCCATCATATTAGCCTGTGGGCATGTCTTTGGGGGAATTTTCCTGTTAATTGATATAGGAGGACTCAGTCCACTGCAGGCAGTGCCATCCATAGGCAGCTGGAACTGGGCTGTATAGGAAAGGTAGCTGAGTAAACCAGGGGAAGCAAGCTATTGAGAAACACTCTTCCATGGCTCTGCTTTAGTTCCTGTCTTTAGGTTCCCACCTTGAGTTTCTGCCCTGACCTCTCACATTAATGAACGGTTATCTGAGAAGATAAAATGACATAAACCCTTTCTTCCCAATACTTTTGGTAATGAACGTTATCAGAGCAACAGAAAAGGAACTAAGACTCTGTAAAAGCTGCTACCAATGGACTGTATCTCTCAGCCTTTACCTCTGCTAAGCTGGATTCTACTTCCACAGGCTTCAGGCCTCATCACAAGGCTATCCTACTGGTGATTATCAGATGTACACGTGATAACCAGCCTTCATGTGGACCCCTATGGATAGAGATTCAGGACCTCACAACATCAGGCAGGCCCTGTGGAGAGATGGGAATTTCTGTTAAACAATGATGGAAATAAAACTGATAATGACTAAAATCTAAAACACAATGGTATGCATCAACATCTGTACACTCAATGAGAAGTTATTTAAAAATGCATGGTCAGAGACAAAAGAAAATAATAATCAGGAGAAATGGAAAATTTATGGAGCTCAGGGGATACTATAGAAAAGCAAATACCTGTGTTGAAGGAGTTTGTGAAGGAAAAGAGAAGCCAAAGATAATAATATTCAGTTACAAGTAATCGAGTCTCTAATCAGACAGTTTAGACAGAAAAACACTGCTGCTTGCATAACAACTCTGTGAAAATGAAGGACAAAAGCAAGATCCTGAAAACAGTAATATACGGAAATGAATACAATACAGTGTTAACAAAGCAAATAGTAGGCTTCTCAGCAGAGATGCTGCAAGCCAGAACCCAATGAGCTAAGAAATTCAAAATGATGAAACAAAAGAAAAAAAAAATCTGCCACGATTTATATTAACTGATGAATGAATAATAAAACTGTGGCACATATACACAGTGGAATATTACTAAGCTGTAAAAAATGAAATTATAAAAAAATGACAGGTGAGTGGATGGATCTAGAAATAACTATTCCAACTATACTGAGTAAGGTAACCCAGACCCACAAAGGCAAATATCATAAGATCTCCCTTCCTTTATGTTTGTTTCTTTCTTTATTGGATTTTTGCAAGTTTCATACAGTGTATTTTGATAATAAGTCCACTTCATTTTCTACTCTTTCTTACTATCCCAGTTTGATTTTATGTTTTCTCTCTCTCTCCTCTCTCTCTCTCCTTTCTCTCTCTCTCTCTTTCTCTCTCTCTCTCTCTCTCTCTCTCTCTCTGCTGGTCTCTATGCATTATACATAATACACAAACATATATAAGGTCTATAGACTCTAATTTGTGTCCCCAAATGCCCTTTGTTGTGGGTCCATCAACTGGAGCCTTCTTAACCTACCAAAACGAGACTGACTCATGCTTCCTGTTCCTCAGGTACCACTGAAGTTTCTTACCTACTTTCCCATGTCTGTAGTAAGATTTTGTCTGGCTTAAACTTAGGTGTAGTTTATGCATACTCTCACTATTTCTGTGAGTTTACACGGGTAACTGTCAAACTCTCTGGAAGCCTGTTTACTGGTGGTCATCTACCACCTCTGGCTTTTGCAATCTTTCCACCCCCACGTTCCACAGTTATGCCAGAGCCTTGGAAGAAAGAAGTTTGATATAGGTGTCATATTCAGGGATAAACATTCTGCAGATCCTTAGCCTCCGTATGTTGTCCAGTTATGGGTCTCTGTGTTAATCACAATCTGCTGTGTAAGTAAGCTTCTCTGCCAAGAGTTGAGAGATGCTTCCTGTGTTTGTGATTAGAAAAATTAATATTCTCTGGAATGCTCCAAACTACCAAAAGTGCTATATATATTCAGTGTAACACCTATCAAAATTCAAATGACATTATTCACAGAAATATTAAAAAATTAGTCCTAAATTTCATTGAAAATAAGAAAATACAAATAGTTAAAATAAATTTGGCAAAAGTTTCAAAAATTACATGCATTACTGGATTATGAAATATATAACAGATATGGAAATTAAAATGACATGGCTTTCACACCAGAAGCAACTTAGTCACCTGGGCATGGTGGAGTCTGCTGTTAATCCCAGCACTTGGGAGGCAGAGGCAGGTACATCTCTATGAGACTGAGTTCCAGGCCAGCAGGGGCTACAGTGAGACCCTGTCTCAAAAAAAAAAGAAGAAAGAAAAATGAAGTAATGTGAAATATACTGCATCAAAATGCACAATTTGAAACTCAAACTATTAGAAGAGAAAACGCTAATACTGAAAAGCCATTATTTCCATGGTTTTGGCGAGGACACTTGGAATGCGACCGAAGAAACACAGGCACCAACAGAAAACTTGACAAGGCTATCAAGCAAAGGAGTCTCTGCACAGCAAGCAAGCAAGACTTTAAGGAAAAGTATCTATGGAGAGGAAGAGAGCATTCACAAACTGCATATCTGATAATCTGTTAATATACACAGTATTAAACAAAAATTAAATTACCAGTCTGGTAGTAATGTCTCCACTGAGAAAAACTTAGATGAAACTCAAGACATAGAATTTCAATGCACAATTATTAACATGCTAAAAGAGTACGAGAATTGCAAAGAGGGCACGAATGAACACAAAGAGAACAGGAATAAACTAATTGATGTCCTACTACCAAGATGCTGGCTCATTCATGTTTATTGTCACACTGTTCACAATAGGAAGGAAATGGAACCAGCCTAAATACCCTTCAACCAATGACTGGCTAATGAAATGGAAATTTATTCATTGGGCCACAGGATGCTATGCAGGCTGCTTGGGAAGCAAAGCCATCAACCGTCTTACCCAGCTGTGAATCATACAAACCACAATGCCAGCCTGCAGGCAAGATGTGCCCACATGCTCTATAGTGGTGGGATTGTTTGGTGAGTAACCACTCCCAGATTGGATCTGAGGCTTGCTCCACAGAAGAAAATATGTCTGGACTGTAAAGCTCATCAAAAATCCATGGATGAGGCGATCATGGGCTGAAGCTGAGAGCTTACTGCTGTTACCTAGCAAAATTTGCATGGCAACAAACTGCCTTTTAACCATTTATGTTTATGCTCATACAAAAATACCACTCTCAACCTTAGTCAAAGAAGCCTTTCTTTCCAGTGAATGACGATGGGTGCAGAGACTCATCTTGCTCATAGTGTTGAGAATAAGTCAGCTCTAAACGAGATGCTTATACCATCCCCTCCAGGCCT
>NW_008353027.1:700169-729306 GCF_000622305.1 Nannospalax galili
GAGGCTCAAGGTACATCCTTTGTTGTTATGCCCAGAAAGATCTCGCTATTATCTAACCAGACTGGCCTCAAACTACTGATATTCCTGCCTCAGCCTCCCAAATACTATGACTACAAGCATGTTCCACCACTGCAGGCTTCCAATTAGATTTTCACAGTACTGTCTAGAGCTAAGGTATTATTATTTATTTACTATTTATTATTTATTTATTTATTATTTATTATTTATTTTAACTTTTACAAAAACTTTACTGAGAATTTCATACATGTATATAAAATGATTTGATCAAATCCATGCCCATTCTCTCCCCTCCAACATCCCCCCCTCTGAAGAGGTAACTCTACAAACTTTTAAGGACTAGATACCAGCTCCGAAATACTTTTGATATTTTTGGGCTTTGGAACAGAGTATGTTGCTAACAATCCAAAGGACATTTTGACTTTTAGCCAAGAAACTTGCTACATTTCTTTGAGGTCTTTTTACCCTAACTGCCTAGCCAATTCCTATCTCCCATTCTTATGACACCATCCTCTGAAGGAGTTACCCAAATTTCCAATAGGGAATAGGGACACAGACTACTCTGGCTTCTTTCATGCTGAACAGGGATGTAGGGTGAGGCAAGAGAAAAGTCAGAATAGGGCAATTTTCAAGTGTTCATATGAGAGTCCATTGGAGTTTCTTGACAAGGGCTTCCAAAAGCATCCCTCTATTGTGTTCTTCCTAATTTTTCTTTTGTCTTCCAAGGCTGGACTAGTTGGCGAGAAAGAGTGGCTGGATACTCAGGTGAGGGTCCAGTGACCCTGCTTGGCACTCCTTTAATGAATGAACAACCGTCAGCACGCCCAGTTGTGACTATGTTTAGTGATCAGGCTCAGTGGAAGTCGTGATGACGGCGGTTATTTCATGCAGAAGGGACTGCTGTATAGCATCATCTTATTTAAAGGACTGGAATTTAAAAGGATTTGGTGTTAGGAGCCACATATGAGGGAGAACATACGTTGTTTGTTTTTCTGAGTCTGTGTTACTTCATTTAGTATAACAGTTTCTAAATCCATCCATTTACCTGAAAGTTTCATTATTTCGTTTTTCTTTCCTGCTGAATAGAACTCCACTGTGTAAATATAATACATTTTTGTTAACCACTCGTCAATTGAGGGGCACTTAGGTTGCTTCCATCTCTTAACTATTGTGAAAAAAGCAGCAACAAACATGGTTATACAAGTGTCTCTACAATAGGATGAGTCATTTGGGTTTATGCCAAGGAGTGGTATAACCGGATCATATGGTAGGTTCACCGGATAGCCAATGTAACCCTTAGCACAAAGAGCAATGCTGGGGGGATTACTGTACCAGATCTCAAAGTATGCTACAGACCCATAGTCATAAAAACAGCATAGTACTGGTACAAATATAGACACATAGATCAATGGAACATCATTGAAGATACAAACCTGAGTACATGCAATTTCAGCCACCTGATATTTGACAAAGGTGCCAAGAACACACAGTAGAGGAAAGACAGCATCTTCAACAAATGGTGCTGGAAAAACTGGATCTCTACCTGTAGAAGAATGAAACTAGATCCTCATCTTTTGCCTTGCACAAAGATCAACTATAAATGGATCAAAAACCTCAATGTGAAACTGGAAACCCTGGAATTATTAGAAGAAAATATTGGCAATAACTTATAAGATATAGGTGTAGGAGACAGAAGTTGCTCAGGAATAAAGGTCAACAATCAATAAGTGGGACCTCAATGAACTATAAAGCTTCTGTACAGTGAAGAGAAAACCCACAAAATGGGGAAAAAAAATCTTCACCTGTGACTCATCTGACAGGGGTTTAACATCCAGAATATATAAAGAACTAAAAAAACAAAGAATCAAGAAACCAAATGACCCAATAAAAAGATGGGCTAAAGATCTAAGCAGAGAGTTCTCAAAGGAAGAAATAAAGATGGCTAAGAAACTTCTCAAAAAGTGTTCAACATCATTAGCAATTAGGGAAATGCAAATGAAAGCCACCCTAAGGTATCACCTTATCCCAATCAGACTGGCTAGGCTCAAGAGAACAAATGCTACCAAATGCTGGTGAGGATGTGGAGAAAGGGGAATGTTCATTCACTGATGGCGGGAGTGTAAACTCATGGAGCCTCTATGGAAAACAGTGTGGAGAACTCTTAAAAAACTAAAAAAAAAAAAAAAAACTAACTTAGTAAATAAAAATAGAACAAAAAAAACTCGTATAAAGTAAGAGTGGGCATAATTATAGTCAGCAGAGTAATTTTTCATTGTGTGTCTGTGTGTGTGTGTGTGTGTAGCTATATACACACAAATGCTTACATATATTTAATACATTTTAAAATGTATATATAAATAAGAAAAACAATGAAATAAACATATCTAACTGATTATATTTAAGAAGCATGAATTAGAACTATACAAAGGGGATATAATTTCACAATTTATAGTCTTTTTCCTGTTTAGGGTATTTCTAATAAAAATTTTAAGTAACAAACTTTGAAAAAAAGAACATAGATCACAACATTTTAAATTAGCATTTCATTATTTAATACCCAACACTATAACCTATTAACTTTTAGCAGTTTATTGATAAACTTTTCTCAAAATTTTGAAGATATGTGGTTCATTTTATTGTAGTTATGTATTTGCTTATGATTTTGCAATTGTATTTTTGTAATTATAGTTATTGTGTGTGCATGGTTATATGTGTGGGTGCACATGTCATGATGTGCATGTGGGGGTCAAAGAACAATTTTGTGGAATCAGTTCTATCCATCCACTTTTTATCTGATTTGGTGAATGGAACTAGAGTTACCAGGCTTGTGTTGTAATCTCCTTCACCCACTGAGCCATCTTACTGCCTCTGCTTATAATTACCACATTGTAGATTAAATTTCATGTGCTTACTCTGCATAGAATGAGGTTTGTTTTGAAGAATATATATCCTGTGAAATCCTTAAATTTAGATTATTAACAAACTTAACCTTTGGCAGCTACCATTTTATATACAAACATCCAATGTTGACATTTTTCAGAAACACAGTGACCACATTATATACCTCTCTTGAACTTATTTTCTCACCCAACAGATATTTTATCCTTTTTTTAAATATCTCCCTAATCACCTTCAAAGTTATAGAAGGTGGTAGTTTCTAAAATAGTCTCTACTTTTGTGAGCTCAATCTTTTTGATCCCACATCCAAGTGATATAACATCCAATGTTGACATTTTTCAGAAACACAGTGACCACATTATATACCTCTCTTGAACTTATTTTCTCACCCAACAGATATTTTATCCTTTTTTTAAATATCTCCCTAATCACCTTCAAAGTTATAGAAGGTGGTAGTTTCTAAAATAGTCTCTACTTTTGTGAGCTCAATCTTTTTGATCCCACATCCAAGTGATATTGGGTGATATTTTCTTTCTGTGGATTTTTAAATCACTTAATACAATATACTAATAATCATCCCCACCCTCTTGAATAATCACATTTCTTTCTGGTCTCTGGCTGAATGACACTCTTTCCCAATGAAAAGTACTTAGATTGCTTCCATATATTGCCTACAAGGCATACCACTGGAGAGAACATAAACAGGTTTCTTTTAAACAATTCAATTTCCTTTAGATAAACACAGAACAATAGATTTATCATATCAGATGGTTCTGCTTTTCATGTTTGGGAAGACCCTCGTATGGTTGTTAATGGTGGCCATTTTGCTCTGGTGCTCTCTCCAATTCTTCATAATAAAAAGTCTAACATGGGTGAAGAAATAGCTCTTTGTGAATTTAACTTGTGTTTGTTTGATTCATGATTTCCATCAATTTTCTTTCTTCTTTGTAAAAAGTCATTGATTTTAAAACTAATTTTAATTAGGTTATTAATTTTCTGTTGCTGGTTATTTCTTCTCCCCACTTATTTTTATAAAATATTTACTTTTTTAAAATAATGTGTATGTGTTCGTGTCTATATGGGGGCATGTACATGTGAGCACAGGGGCCTGTGGTGGCCAGAGTTGTTGGATCCTTTGGGGTTGGAGTTGAAAGGCAGTTGTGAGCCACCAAACTTGGGTGATAGAAATTGAACTCAGATCCTCCAGAAGAATAGTTCCTGCTCTCAACCACCGAGCCATCTCTTGAATCCCCTCCACTCCTATTTTTTTCTATCACCCACCTATCTGATGTATAGTGAAAATGTTTTCACTTATTCATTAAGTGGTTTCTTCACAGCATTGTTGCCTTTGCCACATAGATGTCTTCCAGTTTCACATGATCCTGTCTCTTTTTGCTTTTGTTACATGTGCTCTGGGTTTGCACCAAAATTCACCATGTAAAATTGTAATTTTTACTTAAAATATTTTAATATTTTAATATTTTTAAATATTTATAAATAACTGAAAGACTTTGTACAAGTAGCAAATTTAGAAAGAGAGTGAGTGGCGAACACACTATAGGAACAGTGACAAGTTTCACATTATTGTTTCAGCTTGGTGGTATGTCGGAAGCTGGAGGAACAACATTCATTACCAAAAAATATAATATAGCTCTACAAACAGTTGACTTAAGCAGGACATTCTGCTTGCACAAGTAACCTTGGGAAAGAATTTATGGCAAGGTTATCTTTCTCTTCCTCTTGCAAACAGTTCTCGGAAAAATGAGTCATGCAGTAATCTCTTGGAACATCTAGTGGTCAGTCACGTTGCTGAATTGCTCAGTCCCCCTCCCATACCCATAAGAATGCTGTAACCTTTGACCAACTTCTTCAACCCCCTCTGAATACAAACTGTATATAAAAAAAGGCTTGCAGTACAATAAAGCAACCCTTCACAAGTGGGCTTGCTTGGACTCCCTCTTCTTTCTCACCCGTTTTTCCTTTCAGGGAGTGGTCCCCCTCGAGCCTTACCTGTACAGGGTCCCCGCAGGCGGGAGCAGTGGTATAGTTCTGTCAGCAAACAGATTCAAAAATCATAGTAGACATATATAGAATTTCAAATTTATATGTGATCTAATCACATATTTTTGATACTCAACAAATGCTTATTAGCATTTGTCAAATAAAATTACTCATAAGGTCTACCTTCAGATGCAATCTTTTTTTAAATTTTTTTATTGAATTTTTATGCATTTTGCTCAAAGAATCTTAATTTTAACTTGAGAATTTTATCAGTTTAATTTTTAAAGAACATTCTTTTTTTTTTTTTTTTTTTTAACTTTCCAGACTAATTTTTATCTCAAGATGTTCAATTAGAGCTGAAATAAAGGCATACAGGGCTGTTAAAGAGTACTAGAAAAACAGTGGAAAACCTCTCTGTGCCTGGTAATAGGAGGAATACAAGATTAAGGCCTGGGACACACAGGACCACAGTGGAGCGAAGCCTACTGCTGGCACTCTGGGGAGGTGGGAATTCGGGCTCCAAAGCTTCCTGTTTATGTTAGGGGAGTGTTATCACAGACCAGCAGCCAAAGTCAGGTGAAGCAGGGATTTAATTATTCATTGGGTACTGACCCACAGATCCTCCAGCAAAGGAGCCCATCCCCCCACACCCCCTCCAGTTTTAAGGGTTTTTATATTCATGTGAGGAAGTATAAGTAAAAGACAAAACAGCACATAGGTTGCAGTTAAGTAAAAGGTGCATGTGATAATTAAGCAAGGTAGGACCATAGGGGGGAGGATGGAGGAAGACTCCAGCTTATCTCCCCAGTCTTATCTCTTGTCTAGGAACTCTTCCTGTTTCAAATTTCTTAATTACCATCATATTACAAAAGCTTTCCACCTCCACAATAGGATCAGGGCTCCAGTTCACCAGAGTGGACCACGAATTCAGATTCATACATGGACACCATAACTTAGGCACAAAGGCGGGGACTAATGAGTGAAGCATCATTCCAACTCCCAGGGCAGGACCACAATCCCTTCTCACAAGGTTGTAAGGCCACAACTCCAGCTTAGAAGAAGAGATCACAGCTCCAGGCTCACAGCAAAAATCACAGCTCCAGGTTCACTGGAGGAGACCACAACTTTAGCTTGCAAGAGGGGACAACTGCTCCAGCTCCCAAGACAGGACCACAGCACCTATTCATGGAGGGGGTAGAAAAAATACAACTCCAGCTCACAAGAAGAGACCATAGCTCCTGTTCACAGGAGTAGACCATTGCTCCAGCTCACAGGAGGAAACCACAGCTCCAGGTTTGTCAGAGGGTTCCATATTTCCAGAACATAGGAGGGTATCACAGCTCCTTGGCTCACAGGAGGGGACAACTCTTATAATGAAGTAGGATTAAAAGGGAGGAAAAAAAGTCATAGAACATCAGTGAAAAACACATAGAATGTTAAGAAAAATCCAGTTAATTTTAAAATCAGTATTTTCAGGAATACTATTGCTATAATCTTGAAATTTGTAATCGATTGTTTTGTATGACATCATGGAATCCAAAGAACACTCCTAGTGATCTTACAGAAGAGTATACTAAAGTTCATAAAGCTGTAGGTATTTGTGTATACTGTAGAACTAAATAATTTACAATTCAGAGTATTCATAACTAATAAACAATTGATTTGCTTATAATTTTACTTTATCACCTTATGTGTTGTGTTTTTCTATAGATCATTCTGTGTGCTGCAGTACAAAATGAAGAAAATTAAAACGTTTCTATTTTATAATTCACCATTGAATAAAGCATGACTCTCTTTTTAGCAAAATTAAAATAGTTAAATAATTCTATAGATTTATATATTTCAAATTACCTTCAAAAATTCCCTAGTCACTCATTCAACTTGTCAGTATTCATCTATGTGTTCATAAAAAGATTTTAAAGAATGAAGTAGGTGAAATTTTGACAGGTATATATATCAGAAAGCTAAAACAAGTACATTAATCTATAACCAAGTCTGATGTATGATTTACCTTGCTTAGATGCTAATTGAGTTGACCAAACAGAAGACCAAGATGGGTTCCATTTATGAAAAAACTGAGCGTGTTAATATGATGCCTATAATGATGCTCTATTTCTGCCCAAATAAATTTAAAAGAAATGAATCCTACTTCTTCCATGACAGTATATCATAAGATTGGGCAAAATATTTTAAAAATTAATAGGTTGTCAGGGAAAACTCACACTCATCAGAATGATCTGCTAAATTACATATCCCTATGTCTGAAAAATATGAAAAACTGCATAGGGTGCATATATTTTAAATGAATATAAAATGTGTCAATATTTCATTTCAAAATTTTCATGAACAGTGACTCTACAAAGTTAAAATAGAACTTTTTGTTCAAGTGGTATTTTAAAGATTGAAAGCCAAGAGGAACAGTTTGGAATCACCAGCTGACAATTTGGCATGAAGAATCAAAGGAGATCCTATGGAAGTATGACAAGCCTGTAGATAGATTATATTAAAATCTGTCACCATGTAAAAATGAAGAGAAGGGAAAGATTTTTCCATGACTCTAAAGGACAGAGCCTGTTGGTGAATTTTGAAATAAAAAAAGTGTTAATATAAGCAGAAAAGTCTCTGAAATTGATACAGGACCTTGACACAGAATGCCTGGAAGTTGAAAGATTTGTCCAGACTTTGGATTATTTGACAATATGAAATGTAAGAATGCCCCAATCTTTATTCACTTAAGCTTTGGAAGTAGAGGGGAAAAAAAAAACTTTTTGAGTATTGTTTTGACTCATTCTTTTAATCACTTTTTAGAAGAAATTGATGCATCCAGAGGCAATGAAAATAGAATCAAAATGAATGTGGGTCTGAGAATGCAGTTAGACATTCTCTGTATTCATTAGCTATAAAACAAAATGTATGAGATAACCTGAAATCAAAGACAGCAATCTTAATCATTTTCCAAATATCCTCATAAGTTATTGTTTTCATTTTTTCCATACATGATTACTGCACGCCAAAGCAGTCAGTTACAATTTAAAATAAAGTAACACTTTTTAGAATATTATACAGATTTAATTTTGTATTTTCCCTAAAAAAGCCAGCTAAGGAAGCATGCTTATTTAATATATAGAAAGAAAGGTAAAAAATTATGTGAACTCACATTTAAAATAATATTTAAACATTGGACAATGCAATTATGTGTTTAATGAAACCTTATTAGGTATCAAACATGATAGCTTGTTTTCAAAAACATAATGGATTATATATGTACTGATATACATTTGTACAAAGAAATGTAAGAATGACTACAGACAATCATGTCCACAAAGAAGAAAATGTATTCAATTTCCAGACACCATTTTTAAGAACCCATCTGTCAAAAATATGAGGAATATATGTTTTAGAATTGATTACATGAAATTTTAAACTTGAAAATTGAAGAGACAAATTAATATGCAATGCATTTACAGTATATCTAACAAAATTATTGTGAGAAAAGTTGATTTCTGGTGCAATGTATCAAGTAGTATCTTACACTGTAGTAACTCAGCCAAAAACAAGACTTTTAAAAGTAGGTAGAACTTTCAAAAGCCTGATAAAAATGTTCTGGTTCTGTTGTCAGACATTGAAACCTGGAAGAACTTTCATTCCTAATCTTATAATGAAGACAACAACAAAGAGCTAGTCAAGAATGAAATTCATAACTTTGTAAAACACACAATCCAAATGACTGAGGTATGTAGCTCTATGTAGAACCTTGCCTACAATGCACGACGCCCTGAGTATGAACTCTAGCACATGAAAAGAAATACAAGAAAGAAATGTAAAAGAAAATAAATGCTCATGTGTCAGGAAAAGCAATTAGTCATTCACTCTGAAGAAGTTAATACCCAATGGAGATAAGAGGTAAACACGTTCTTTTTCGGTACAGATGAAGCCAAAAGCAGGTTAGAAATCACAATGAGCAAGCTGATAGAGGTCTGGAATGGATCTTCCCTTTGTGATGAGCACCTGTTAGAATCATGTGTGGAGACAACAGAACATTTCCACAAGTTTCTATGACATGCTATCTTACCCTATTAGTAATCAGTGTGATAATAATCTAAGGACAAGCCATTTTATTAAGTGCATGGGTGGTTTGAGGGGCAAATTTCTTCCATGATTATAATACTGCGTTTATTGAAAATTTCTACTTTATGACAATTTTTCGGCTCATTTGTCTATTTGTAGATATTAGATGTGAAAGAAGAGTTTTTTCTTCATATCCTTGTTCTTCTTCAATCCCCCGACCCCTGTGACTGTGTTTGCCTTCAATGTTCTGCTCCTCCCTCTCTGCTTCCCTTCTTACCTTTCCAGTTCCATTCCTCCCCTCTGAATTCCCACTTCTCATCTGTTTCCCCCTCTTTCCCTCCCTTCTTGCCTGACTTCCTTCTTCCTTCCTTCCCCCTTCCTTCCTTTTTTCCTTTCTTCCTTCCCCCTCCCTCCCTCCCTCCAACCCTCCCTCCCTCCCTTCCTTCCTTCCTTCCTTCCTTCCTTCCCCCTTTCTCCCTCCCTCCCCCCTCTTCTTTAGCTGTCATAAAGTGAGCTGCTTGGCCCTACCATATATTTCTCATTATGATGTTTAACATTATTTCAGACCCACAGATATGGAGTCAAGTGACCACCCTCCCTCCCTCCCTCCCTTTCTTCCTTCTGTCCTTCCTTTCTCTTTCTTGTTTTCTGGATTTTTACTATTTGTAGATATTATATCTAAAAATTTAACAGACAAGGGTGAAATGGAAACATAACTATGATTAAGAACTAAGAAGAATCAGGCTGCCTTTCCCGGGAGAAGGAATTCAACAACCACTCAAATCCCCCTTTCTTTCCCTCCTTTTACTTTATAGGTGCCTTTAACACTTTAACAAATAACTCTGTGTTTTTTCTTTAACATTCCTATATGCAGTGTTTAGAACCTACTGAAGATGACAGCACCCCCACTCTGAAAGTATCCAATCCAGAGAGGTTGTAGGTCCCCAGAACCTTCCACCTCCTCAATCTTCTGCCACCTTGGAATTGCCCAACCCAAAGAGATAGGAGGTTTCAAGACCTTAGCCTCCTGAACACACTCCCTTTGTCCTTCAAGCACACCACCAAGACAGGTTAGAAGCCCTTGGACCTTCATCTTCCCACTCATACATCTACCAAGCTCCAAGTCTTATTCACAAGTTGTTAAATTCCTTCTGAAGGGGTCTAGATTTCTGCCCCTCCTTTCTTGGTCCCAACAACAAACTGAGGTACAGTTTCACCAAACTGCAGTCTAGGAAACCACTGATTTTATTGTGCTTATTTATAGAGCAATAGGTTAAGATTTACTTGCAGGAATGTGGGTGCTCCCCCACCCAAGGTTGCAAAATATAGAAAGTGGCTTCTCCATAGCCACAAGAAGTTGTAGAGAGCTTCCCTAGGCTTTCCCAGACTATATATTCTTAGCCCTCTGCGAGTCATGTGCACCTAGGGCACACTGGTTTATTGGGAGGCATGGCTGGACTCTTGGTGAGGGTCCTGTGACACTCTTTTTCATTACTTCCTTCCAGAGCATGACAGTTAACAAGTCTAGGTGTGACAATTCTAGGCAAGCAGCAGCAATAGAGCTTGGAAACTTGGCATCTGTCTATTGGAGAACAGTACTATACAACACCCCACCCTTTTATCTGGCTCTTACATTCCATTTTCTTTCACAAGGGTCTCTGAGTCCTGGAGGGTATGACATAGATATAGGATGATTTCCTTACCATGAAAGCAAGATATTGAACCCTTGGGGTTTCTCATCATCAGTTTTCAGGACATGGTTATAGGCCCAACTTGGTGGTATTTCTCATACTATAAAACACAAATGAAGGGGAAGAAATGAGAAATGAGGAAACATCTACACTTATGTGCCTAAACACAAATACCTGGAAGGCACCTTAGTAGGTGTATTGTCATCTAACCAAACAATTGCTGTGGCTTCCTCATTGGGTCCCATAATGTCTCCTGTCTCCAGGGGTTTGCCTGGCTTATACTGCCACATGTTTTCTCTCTGGAGAGCAGTCCTTAAATACAGTTGGAAATTTATTGGTGACACATACACTAGTCACACCACTATTGCACTGGCAGGCACATCTTGCTTGGCATGTTGATAGTACAGCCTACAGGGTCCCTAATTAAGCAGAAATTGGGGGGCAGTCCTCCAGTAATCTGCACAGGAGCATCTTCATGCTGGCAAGGAGTTTTCAGCTTAGTACTAGCTTGATTTTTCCCTTTTCTGCACCCACATCATGCAGTGTCTTCAACAATAGGATCATACCATCAAATTCTGGAGGGCAACCAACATTAGGGTAGTAGCTTTTATTCTTTTGGGGGCCTCTGTGTGTCCCTGGCCAACAGCTCATAGGGTGGCAGCTCACCCCGGCACTGGAATTTTCATTTAACAATCATACAGTTTCTGGGGGCCTCTGTTTTCATAAGATATCTTTGTTTACTCTTTAATATCTAATGCCTAGGCTGGTAGTGAGGTTTTCCTAACCATACCGGTGGATATCACTTGTGTTTTACCCAACTATAAATCTCCCAAGAATTTCACAGTTGTACCTGACCCTTGTAGCTTTTGTGAATCTATTTTCCATTCTTGTTTCTGAAGCTGTAACTGAGTATCTTCCAAATGGGTTTCCACATCTGTAAAACACTCAGAGATTAACATGGTGTCATTTCTATGATGAAACTTTTCTCCAGAGGCTGGGCAAAATAATGGACCACCCAGAACCGTCATGCAACAGTGAATAGTAGAGTTACAAAGATCACCTCGGTGAAGCACTGAAAGTCTTTTCCTCTGTTCTAAACAAGTTTCAGGTGGGAAAGTAAACCAAAACTAAGAAGATGTTAAATCAAACATAAACAAGCCTTAATATGGTGTGGAACAATTTCATGCATTTGTATCAATTGTTTTCTCAACAGATGCCTGTTGGGTACAATAACATGGGTAATAGGCATTAACTTAGTTAGCTCTTTACAATGTTAGTCATTTTCCCTGACTCATTCCATTTCCATAACCTGGAGCTCTTACATGAAGCCTCCCTGCATTTCTTCATTCTTTATGAATTCATTGGGGCTGTTTGACCCTGCACAGGGCCAAAGCAGAATTGGGCCCCATCATTCCCTGCTGCACCTGTTGGGTCCCTGAGCCAAACAGTCCCTGGGTCTGCCCCGGCTGTAGCCACATGTGGTGTAACCCCACTGACCATACCTAGATGCTGGGGGGCTCTGACTGGGTGAACTGCCTCCACCCTGAGCACAGGAGGGAAATGTACTCTGTTTAATCTTGGGAGATCATTATCTACTTCTGGGAAAATTTTTATCTTCTGTACCAGTACTGTTTTATTATGGATGCCTTCCGGGAACTGCCCCTCAGACTTTAAAACCTTCCAGGAGCTCCTTAGCACAGAATTTGACTTTTTGTTAATTTTTTTCATTAGGAGCTTGGGCTCAGCAGAAACCATGCCGCAGTTGCCTTTGAGTGACCCAGACAGACCTCTTTTTCCGCTCTGCCTTTTTCCTATCTCTTCTAGGTTGGGATACCATTTATAGACACACTTTACATATTGGTCTGAGTCATTTACATTCACCAAAGTCTTTCCAGCATCATAAATCTTCTGCTACTCTAAGGGACTCAGCAAAGCCACTAGCACTCCATACCAATCTTGAGGTCCTTGTTTAATCAAGTTCTTCCATAACTCTCTGGTGAATGCAGTACTATCTGACCCAGTGAAGTGGGCATCATCCATTGTTTCCCTCAGAACTACTTCCCTCAATAGTGCCTGCCTCGCCTCTATTATCTTTCCAGTGGGAAACTTCACTGGTGATGATCAAGTATCTCTGACAGGTCATCAAGCCACTTCATCAGAGATTGACCTCCCTGTACTGCCTCAGAGTATTCAGCTGGTGTGTCAGGAGGGATGAGTGGTTATATAGCTCAGTTTCTTGGCTTTTGCAGCATTTAGACTAATTCCTTCTTTCCCCATGTCCCACAGTCTCATAAGCCAGATGGTAAGGGGTTTCTTTATTGCTTGTTTGAATATCTTCCTTAATTTCAACAGCTACAGAGCTGAATATTCCCTGATTACCATACTCCCATGGAGGACCCAACTTGTCATGAAGGTTTGCCACTTCATACCACCTTCAAGAAGACTTCTATCCCTAGATTCCACCACTAATATTGTGCACATGGGTGGCCTCACCTTAGTTATCCCTCACTACCCATTACGCTGTCCATGACACTGCCACTACTCCCATTAACTCAATGAGGATAGCCTACCTAAAATTTCCTCTGCCAATAGTCTCCCTTCATCAACCTTTACTTCACTTATTGGTTTCCTTCCCCACATCAGGGACAACACCATCACTCCTCTCAAACTTATCCTTGGTTTTGTTAAATCCTGCCAACTATGTCAAGCATTGCTAAAATTCCCTAATGTGATTGGACTACATTTCTTCTGCACATAATTCTCTTTCCTCTACCCACCCCAGCAGACAGGTTAAGGGTTCCAGGACCTTCTGCTCTATACACCCACTTACATCAGCCCATGCACATCCTAGCTGGATAGGTTAGAGTTTTCTTTGAATGTACTTTAAAATTGGGCACAGCATAGGACACATTAGCTTCAAAAAATATAGGAAAATTAAAATACACAATGGAATGATGCTTAAACACACACACACACACACACACACACACACACACCACAGAAAGTATACGAACTCCACACACACACACACACACACACACACCCCACACACAGAAAGTATATGAACTACACACACACACACACACACACACACACCACACAGAATAATTGTATACGAACTCCAGGAGGCTTAAGACATACTATTGATTAATGAATGGACCATTAAAGAAATCAAGAAAGAAAAGAAAAACTTCCAAGAATTTAGTGCATGAAAATGAAAATAGAACTGGGTGAAGAAAGAAAATAAAAAAAGAAAATAGAACTGGGAGAAGCAGCCATAGGGTGGAGGGACAGGGGAGATGACACAGTGGGACACGAGGCTTTAGTAAAATGAGCAGTCTATTAAAACCCATATGGAAACAACTATCTTGTGAGACAATTAAAAAATGCAACTTTAAAAATCACAGAAGTGAGCTCTCCTGCATGGTTGAATAGTGCTGCTCCTGGAATACATTCAGTAAACACAATCCAAGTGCCAGGTGTGGGATACCCCTTTATTAATTCTTTTGTCGGGGATTCCCTGAATACCCCTAAAACAATACAGACTCTTGCCATTTCTCTTTGTTGCCCACAAAAACGTTATGTCAAGACCCTATTGCTACAACACCACAAATGTTAGTTGTAGAATACCAAGAAATCACACTGGAACTGAGCTGGAAGCTTCTTTCCCATTTGCCAACTTTCCTATTGCCAGAGGTGCTATTTAGGCTGGTGGGGAGAAAAAGCATCAATTCTCTTACATCACAGTGAGCCCTCTGAGTTCTAACACCAACCTGCTGGGCAAGAGGTGCCCACTGGCACAACTGCTATCAGATTGGATTTAAGGCCTGTTCCACATGAAGAAATATATGTCTAGTATTGTAAATTCCATGAAAACCCACAGCTGAGGAAATTGCAGATCCTAAGGGGAACTTACTACTGATGGCTAACTAAATGGTATGGCCTCAAACTGCTTTCCAGTTATGTTTGCACATGTAAAGAAATGTTATCCTCGACTGAAATTAGAGCATCTCTTCATAGTGAATGGTGGTGAATGCATATCATGGCTGCTCAAGGTGCTGAGAATAAGTGATGCTTGAGTACTAACAAAGCCATTTATACCACCTCCTCTAATCGTCAGTGAACATCATCGATGAAAGATGGGAAAGAATATAAGAATCAGAAGACAGGGAAAAGAGCCACAAAAGGCTATCGTCATCACATTACACAGTCACTGCAAACATGGTCTCACAGAAGCCTAGGTTGCCTTCAATGGACAAGATCTTGCCTGCCAGCAATTAATTGTGCATCTGAGAAGTTTCCTGGGCTTTTCTCCTCCCTGATGGACTGCTAGCTCCTGATGGATTCTGAGGTAGGAATGGTTATTGTCTTCAGCTGTGTATTCATTGGTAATCCCACCATAATCCAATAGATAGTTGCAAAACTAGTCAAACATGATGACATTGGCTAAAATTTGTGGGTCATGACACAAAACAAAAATATGTGCTTGTGAGAAAGGGACTTGTGCAGAAGAGGAGGTAAGGGTTTTGGTGACAGTGGTGGTGGTGGTGGTGGTAAGATAAAAGAGGGCAGGCTGTGAGAATAAGGATGCATTATACATGTGTATGAAATTATCAAAAAACAAAGTAATAAAGAATTCAAATAATACTACTGATGGGCCTGGACAGATGATCAGAGGTTAAGAGCATTATCTGCTTTCCCAGAGGACCCAGGTTTGATTCTCAGCACCCACATGCTGGTTATCCTAGCTCCAGTTCCAGGAGAATCCCAGGCCCTCTTCTGGCCTCTGTGGGCATTGGACACACAGGTCCACTTACTTAAACACAGGTCAAACATTTATATTCACAAAATAAAATAAAAAATAAAAAAATTTCAAAAATATTACTGAGGGTAATTTATAAATCCCAAGACACTGTGTTCTGTATTTCAAAAAATTTATTAATGATGACTCTCTAGTATTCAGATAACAGATGGAAAGAATCCATGTCTTTTAAAATACAGGAATATTTTGTCTCTTGGAATAGTCTCTGCCAAGAGACAAAAGAAATATGATGCCCTCACTAAAATATGAGGTTTTATGTAGTAATGAATCAAAATAAAGACTGTCACAGTCCTCTACTGAATTACTTTTCCTTAAGCATTTTCTTCTCACATTTTCATGAAATTCATGAAGTAATCAAGATTGCTGATGCATATTCTCTGTCCCTCCCCCGACACTAACTACTCAATCCATCTATTTGTTACTCCTCTGAACACATGAAATATGAAACGTTTTTTTCCAGAATTTAAAAATAACTTAGTGAACAAAATTAACATCAGCAACTGGTTTATGAAGTTAGAAACCATCACCTTTCCCATGCCATGAAAAGTTTGATCTTTTGAGTGTATTTCAGTAGCTTCTGATACATTAGAACGTGGGTTCTTCCATTCCCTTTTCACATTGTGAGATGATTTTTCTACTTATACTTTTATCCTCAATTTGGATCATTTCTCCTCTTTAAGGTTGCTACTAAATGCTGCCTGTTTCAATGATTCTTGCCTGCAGCATTTATTGTAAAATGTTAGGTGTCACATCACTCAATAATTTTACTGTTTGTAGGGAGATGAAATAACTTCTTTTTACTATTAAGGTTTTTTAATCTCTCTTTTAGATGTTTTTTGTGGTTGTTGTTATTAGTTTGTTTTTTTACTTTGTCCAGCTTACGATTGTCAGAGAACCTTCCCAAAAGATTTGGGTTGCTGAGTTTTGTGGCAGCCCGAAAATACTTGAGAGAAGCAGTTTAAAGGAAAAAAGATTTACTTTTGCTCACTGCTTCAGAAGTTTTAGTCCAAAACCCATTGTATAAATTGTTACCTGATGGACATGAGGCAGAACACCATCTCACTGGTAAAGCAGGGGGCAAAGGCTTCTCACCTCTGGTAGACAAGGAGCAAAGAGCCAGATAGGGATAAACTTCTCCCATGGAAGCCATCCCTTGAAGACCACTTCCTCCAACTAACCACCACCTCACAATATTCAAAATGTGAACCCATTAATAGTCTTATCCTGTTATTTAGTCACAGGCTTCATGATCTAATCCAGGAAATACACTCACCACCCAGAAGAGCTCTTTTCTACTAGCCTAGAAGTTCCTCTACCCAATCAACCTGGAAGTGAGATTTTTCCATCACAATGGACACCTGCAGTCTGAGTAAAGTTGATACTTTCACTTAGGGTGCTTCTAACAAGTGTCTTTTCATAAAGTCATCACAAAATAAAGCATTTTAATTTTTTTTCCAAATCTCCTAACACAAAGTCACAGTGTTATATAGATAATTGATAGTTTTAATACCAAATTTAGGTATCTTAATAACATAAATATTCTATTATAAATTCAGCAAAATTATTATAGTTCTACACTATTCTACTTTAATAGTATGGTGTCACTATTTCTGTTTCAGAGATACTTGGTGTGTATTCAATAGTGCATTAATATGATATAATATATACATATAAATATTTAATTTGGGACCAGACAGCTCTATTTAAACTATAAGAATTTTCAATATTTAGCAAGCATTTTAAAGCACAAATCTTTTACTAAATAACTTATAAATGAGCTTGGGGCAACACACGCTGGCAAGCATTAAATTTTCACTATCAAGACCCTGTGAATATTTAGTTCATTAAAAGTGATGAAGGAAACATTGACATAGTTGAGAGCTATAATAATTTTTCATCAAGAAAATAACAGCTCAGCATTGATAGCTTTGTAATTTTTGAATTTTGAACATAGCATTTTCTATTAAGAAAATGTTGGTAATTTTGTCAAGAGACTCTTTTATACCTGAGTTTCTTGCTACACCCCCAAATGCATACCTGTTCTTAAAACTATGTAAAACAATTATTTTTGCTTCAAAACAATATGAATTTCATCTTCTAAAATCTTTTCTTGGTTTCTGAAAAAATTAATAATAGTGCTTTGTAAATGGTCTGACCAGTAATTCTCACCTATTGTGTTTCTCTTTTGCCAAAGTACTTTTAGATTACCTTCAAGATTTTCACATTTCAATGGCCATCTCTTTCTACAATCCAAGCATTTAAATTAATATTTTTTATATAGTGTATTGTAGTGGTCTACTTTTTATAGAAAGAAAAATTCAATAAATTGACTCAATATCCTTGGTAAAATTTTAAAAATTTCACTTAACTAAACTGTTAAAAAACAGTGTTAACAGCTTTTCTGTGTGATGAGTAGAAGGAAGCAAAGATGCATATCCAGCTAACAGCTAAATTCAATCTGCCTTCCAAGAAAATATGTGATCGTCCTGGTTCCATCTGTAATATTTCCACTTAATTACACAGATAGTTCCAATTAAGAGAGTTATGTGCAGGCAGTATAATA
This sequence comes from Nannospalax galili, assembly GCF_000622305.1. Taxonomy (NCBI): domain Eukaryota; kingdom Metazoa; phylum Chordata; class Mammalia; order Rodentia; family Spalacidae; genus Nannospalax; species Nannospalax galili. Next base: position 718,231 of record NW_008353027.1, read on the forward strand.
AACTACAAAATGGAATTCTATATTTTGTTTTGCAATATTTTATAGGTAAATATTCTAACCAACTGAGGTATGACCTAAAATTGCCAATAGTATATTATATCTGACTACTACCTGCATTATTTTCCAAACAAACAGTTTGAATAACAGTAAGAAAAATTATTCAAATGAAAAATGGATATATGGAAAACTTTAACATTGTTTAAATTTTGGATATTCTCATTCTTGTAATCTTTTTTCTTTTATATAACTATGAATAATAACGACAAGTTATTTATTTAACGTTAAGTTAAATTAAATATAAATTATTCTAATAGTTCATAATAATATGAACTATTCTATTATTTAATGACAATTGCTTCAGTAATATTCAAGAAGCATAAATATCACTTTCTGAGATGGTAATGAAGTAAAAAATTTAAGTAGCTATCAAAAAGTGAACAGCAATTTAAATATTTGCAGATATTTTTGAAAGGGAAAAGTATAATTTTGACCAATTGTAAAACACTTATTTTTAAACGTGGTTGTTAGAGTGAATGTAACATTGTTTTAGTCCTTTTATTTTGCTCAGTGAGGACAATAATGCAAATCAAGAAAATTTGTTTTTCTCACTTAGTCCAAAAAATATTAAGGTATCAATTCATATGCATATGTTCTCCATTTCAAAGTTATCTGAGGATAAATGCACACAGACACACATAATTCGAAATATAAAAGCAACCAAATTCAGTTAAAATCAAACTGATGCAATAACAAGTTGTTCTTAATCTAGAAATAAATGTATTGCAATTAAACATCACAGAATATTAAAACTCTTTTAGCTCAGGTTATTTCTATGTTGACTACTTTTTTTTTTTAATTGTAAGTGAAATGGACTAATTCTTACTGAATAATTTATATATGAGTAGGATTATATACACAAGTTAATATAATTTTATTAACATGCATTAATTGTACAGTGTAATAGGCTTTAATGTGATCAAAGTGAATGTTAAAAGTTTGCGAATACAGCCTGGCATATGGCTCAGCTATTAAGAGCACTTGCTGTAGTTGCAGAGGACCCAGGTTTAACTCTCAGCTCCTTCATGGTAGCTTACAATCACATATAACTTCAGCTCCAGGGGATCTAACAGCTTCTTCTGGCCTCGAGGAGCACAATGCATATATGCAGGCAAAGTACTCACACACATACAATAAAATAAATAAATCTAAAATAAATCCTTTGTGAGCTAAAGTATGATCACATTGGTCCAGACTATCAACTGTGTTTAAATAGAACCCACTGACTTGGTCACCACTGTACTTCTCTGGGACTTGGCTGGTTCCTTCTTCTTCTTCTAGAGAGCCCCTGACTAGCCTCTCACCACTCATCAAAGAAACCTCATTTTGCAACAGAGACTATTGTATTATAAAGTTCTTCAACTGGTGAATGGCAAGGAATGAGTGTCTGTGACATGTCCAGCCCTAAGTGACTGGAACTACAATGGAACCATAATACCTAAAGCTCATGGATTAGACATAACGGGGGCAAAATATAATATTGAGTTACTCAGTTCTCATCAGTGAAGCTTCCTCATGCAACAGATTGTGATTAAACCCAAAAAGTCACAACTAAAAAATGTGCAGAGAATAAGGAACTGTAGAGTGTCTTATCATAGAATAGGATGCCTATATTGTACCTCTGTTACCTAAGGCTTAAGAGTCACTGCAGAAGAGGGGGTGGAAAGATTGTGAGAGTCAGATGTGTTTGATGACAACAAGGAAAACAGTTTTACAGACAATTACTCATAAGGGAAGTTACTCATATGAACTCTCAGCAATGGTAACAGAATGTACAAGGCTCAATCAAGCTCAAATCAGACAAAAATCCTCGAAAAGAAGTGGGGAAAAAAGAAACAAGCCCAAAATTTAGCTGAGGAAATGTTGGCAACTGCTAACTGCTAAAAGAGGGAGAGTCAGTTTTCTTTAAGGGTGTGATGCCAGGTATGGGGCTCCACTGGACACACCCACACAAAAGATATTTGGTGATACCAATTTGACTCAATAGGCTTAGTATAAATGACAATACATGAAATCCAGGGGAGGGGACCTCTTAATGGGGTGTAGATAGGAGAGAGGTCCTAAATATAATCAAAAATATTTAATGAAATTTTAAAAAATTAAATAAAAAATATTTAAAAACTTTCCTGTAACATAATAAGATCACACAGAAGGAGCTTCTTTATTATTTATAAAGAAGTAATAGCTCTAATACTAAAATGTTACAAAATAGTTCAAGTACTATACTTTAAAATAATAGTAAAAGATATGCATTTCAGTGTTAAAGTACAACATATAGTTTGATATTTAGAACTGTGGAATAATAATTTAACGCATTTCGGGTAAGTATTGTGGTCACCAGCTGTGGCTGCTCTCCTCCGGCTATGGCTGCTCTCCTGCTCTCTTAGTTTTTCCGATCAATGATCCGGTCCAGACCCCAGGGCTGGTGAGTAGTCTGCACCAGTGTCGCTACATTTAGGCACAGGAGACCAGGTTTAGTGACGCAGATCTGCTTTATTGCAGGAAGGTACAAGCTCATATAGGGGTAGTGGTCCAATCACAGCACAGTAAGTAGGATACCTTATTAGCATAACAGGTTTAGCTTCCTATCACAGAATAGTGGGTAGGATGCCTCATTAGCATACTGGGTTTCAGATTACAGAGCCTGGATTCCTGGAAACCACATGACCCTGACTGTTGCAATATCTAAGTGTTGCAATTTGGAATTCCAAGGGTGGTGATTAGGGAGTGGCAAGCTCTAGGCATCAGTCTCATGATCTGCCAATGGGAGCAAATGTCACAAGGCATTCCTTGTGGCTCCAGCAGTCGGGCCGTTGCATCAAGCCTGCTGTATGGTTGTCAATAAGACTTTCAGAACAGGCTCAAGCCTGTCTCCCACAAAACATCTATGAAATAGAAGCAATGCAATGAAGAATTGACAACATTTTAAACAAATGGTGCTGGCAAAATGGGATCTCCATGTGTAGAAGAGTGAAATTAGGCTCATACCTATCACCCTACACAAAAGTCAATTCCAAATGGATCAAGAACTTTTATGTGAAGTCAGAAACACTGAAATGATTAGCAGAATTTATAGGCAGTACAATACAAGATGTAGATATAGGAAAGTACTTTCTAAATTGGATATCAGTAGCTCAGGAATTAAAGTCAACAAATGGGATCTCATTAAACTAAAAGGCTTCTATAAAGCAAAGGAAACAACCAATCAAGTGAAGAAGAAGACTACAGGGTGGAAAAAAATGTTTTTTCACTAGCTATTCATCCTACAAAGTATCCACATCCAGAATATACAAAGAACTCCAAAACCAAAGAAAGAAGAAAAAAAAAAAAAAAAAAAAAAAAAAAAGACCCGAATAAAAAAATGGCCATGAATCAGAACAGAGACTCTCAAGAGAAAAAATACCAATGGCTAAGAAACACCTTAAAAAGTGTTCAACATCTTTAGTATTTGGGATGTGAAAATCAAAAATACTTTAAGGTTTCATCTAAGCACAGTCAGAATAGGTAAATTTAAGAGAACCAGTGACCCCAAAACCTGGCATGGATGGAGGGAAAGGGGAAAATTAACCACTGTTGCTGAGGGTTGCAAACTGGTGCAACCACTGTGGAAATCTGTATGGAGAACTCTTAAAAATCTAAAACTAGAGCTACCACATGTTCAGACATACCACTCCTTGGTATATACCCAATGGACTCATGATACTACAGATATATGACACAGCCATGTTTGCTGCTCTTTTCACAATAGTTAAGAAATGGAAACAACCCAAATGTCTCTCAATTGACAAATGGGTAATGAAAATGTGGTCCATTTACAGAATGGAGTTCTACTTAATATAAGAAAAAAACAATATTGAAATCTGAAGATAAATGAACGGAACTAGAAATTGTTATACTAAGTGAAGTACCAGACACTGAGGCAAAACAACTGACATATGTTTTCTCTCATTTGTCAGTCTTAGCTCCAAATCCCTACGTGTGAGTAGATCTCCTGATATAACCCCAGGAGTGAGCAAAATGGAAAAAATACCATGGTGATGGTAGGAGACAGATATTATTATGGAGAAAGGAAAAAAAGAGGATGTGCTTTAAATGGGGAGGGAGTAAGGACTGTTACACAAGGGGAGCAAGAGGAGAAATAAATAATGTTTAGATGGTACTAAAAACAGAAAAATATATTAGTTCAAAATTGACTACAAATTAAGTACAAAATAAATATATGAGTTCATGAGTATAACAGAAGGCTATATAAGAAAAAACACAGTGTTGGGGGCTGGAGAGATAGTGCAGCGGTTAAGAACACTGACTGTTCTTGCAGAAGGCCCAGGTTCAAATCCCAGCACCCACATGGCAGCTAACACCTGTCCGTAACTCCAGTTCCAGCGCATCTGACAGTCTCTTCTGTGCTCCATGGGCACTGAATGAACAGGTGCACTTGCCTACATGCAGGCAATGCACACATAAACATAAAATGAAAAATAATATATTTAAAAAAAGAGAACCCCACAGGGTTGAAAGTAGAAACCTCCCTTTGAGTTGTTGGTCAGGATAGTCAAAACAACTCCCAAAATAACACAGACTATTGCCACAGCCTCTTGAATCTAGAACTGTAAGCTCCAATAAACTCTTCTTCCTATAAGTTCCCTTGGTCACAGTATTTTATCATACTTGATTAGGACACCTATTTCAAACCTCTGCCTACCAAGGCTCAGGGATCATTGCAGAAGAGGAAGTGGAAAAATTGTAGGCACCAGAGGGGGTTGATGACCACAAGGAAACAGTTTTCTAGACAGCTGATATGTGATATGAACTCACAATGTGCACAGGTCCTATGCAAGCACAAACCAGGCAAAATCCAAGCCTGTACATGGGAGAGTGGATAAGAAATCCCAGCCTTACCTGAGAAAATCTTGGCTGCTGAGAGCTCAAAGACAGTGTCTTATAGGGAGGGAACTCTTGCTGGGTTAAGTGAATGAACCAATACTGAAGAACATTTGCGAACACAAATAAGGCTCTATGAACTGTGTCTATATATTATATAAATATATGGGAGCACATGAAATTGAGCAAAGGGCAGTGTGGGAGGTGTGGATGGGGGAAGGGATCTAAATACCAATAAAATACATTGTATGAAAATCATAAAAATTTATTAAGAAATAAAATAAAATAAAATAAAAACTATGATTGAGACACTGTGACAGAAGCTTGGCACCATGGCTCATATCTTTAATCACAGAATTATGGAGGCAGAGCCTAGGAGCATCTGTGTGAGAGATCGAGGCCTGGCTGGTCTAGATAGGGGGTTCCAAGCCAGCTGGGGCTACAGAGTCCCTGTCTTAAAAGTCAAAAAAATGGAAAAAAAAAACTGTCACAAAATATCTTAGGGATTATCAGATTTTTAAATGAAAATTACTTGGTATAATACTAAGTCAAGAAAGAAGGAAAATACCTCTACAGAAGAAATGTGTGAACATTGTTAAAAGGTAAAAGAATTTTCAAGACAATTACACGAAAAAGCTCTTTATATCCTTTGTCTACTAACATGTTAACAAGTAGAAAACTCTGTGTACTATAAGTCATAACACATTTGTACTAACTGCATTGCTAATTAGTAATAACTGTGTGTGCATTCTTTTAAAATTGGATTTGCTTTTAAACAGATTTATAAGCCCATAAAATTATGTGTGTTCATGGTATGTTTTAGAATTTTCAACTTATATGTTATTATCATAACTCTTATATTGACTCAATAAGATTAACACATTTATCTTCTCAAATCTTTAGTCATTATTTACAGTGAAATATTAAGAATTTTTTCTTAAAATATAATTTCTATGAATAGTCACCTATATTGTACAATACCACACCCCAGCTTTGGACTTCTCTCTGTCTGCAGCACACCACCTACTGACAAACCTTACTCCATTACTGCTCTCTTCTACTACTCCTTGTGTCTGGTAACCACTATCCTCAATTTCTTTAAGATTGACATCTTTAGACTCCACATAGAATGAGATCATGCAGTGCTGGTTTATGTTATTTGACATAATTCAGTGCCCTGTTTAAGTCATTTGTCATAGTTATCCTCAATTAGGAATACATTCATTTAGGGTCTGATATCTGAGACTGCACAGGATTAATAATTCTAGCCAAGAACACTCTAGAAAAACAGATGCTTTTATTTGCCTGTATTGTTTTTCATAAAAATTAGTTTTTGCAAAGGATGTATATTATCAGTGTGGCAGTCACAGTAAGTGACTGCTGGTTAGCCATTAGAAAATTTGTCAATTTATGGAAATTTGACATACATTTTCAAGTCTGAGTTGAGCAGTTTCCAGTGTCCAGGTGGAACAAAGAAATGCTGAGATACACTATGAACCACTTTGACCAGAAATACTGTGCCTGGCTGGATACCTGAATATATGTTTGCTCTGTGAAAACATGAATTCAAAGCTGATTTCTCAGGCATGCCATGTGAACAGTCACCCAAGTTCTTACCCTCAGAAATGTCCTTTGAGGATGTAACTCCTGCTTGACATTGTCACTTTACAATTCTGAATAACTCTTAAAAGAGTCATCCTAAATACATTTTGGAAATGAGCCCACAAATTATGTACACACTTCTAGATTATGAAATCATACCTCCTTCATCTAAATCTGAATTGGATCCAATGAGAAACATATTAAAATAACAATGAAGTGATGTCATTACGTATGAGAGTATGTGTGCATTTCCTTATCCATTCAGACATTTCCAAGGATATAACAAAACAGAAGATCCTTTCATGTAAACTAACTCAAGCCAGAAAAAGTGAGGCAAATGATTAAAATGGATTTGAGACAATGTTCAATATTATCTCTCACATAGATATCACAATAGTCTCCATAAATCTCTTAGAAAAGCAAGAATGTGTCCTGAGACAGATGTAACATCAGTGTTCATCTTACTCTTAAATCTAGACAGAGATAGGGATTCACTAGACCAGCAGAAGCTGAAGTGGGAAACAGCTCCATACTTACGCTGCCAACTGCTTGTTGAAGACTATGAAAGAAAGTTAGAACAGAAAAATAAACAGCTCTTTTCAAAACCTTGATGATTTTACAGCTAAGGATGGTTATTTCAAAAACTACACACCAGCAAAAATGACACTTGTAGATTCAGCATGCTGAAGAATCATTGGAAAAGAATATGTTCCCTGCAGTAGTTAACCCATTCAAGAGAGAAAAAGAAGAGTATGGATATACAACAAAGGTGTTTCAGAAGAAAACAGTTTCCATGCCCCTAAACTACCAAACAGAAATTTCTCTGTAGTCTGAAATTTTGAAATATATGATTGATAAATGTGATTACTGCATCAATTTTCAGCTGTCTCAACTACAAACTGACCCTGCAGGTTTAGGAATCTACTCAGGTGGATTGCTAAGGGATCATCTAGCTGGGGCAGAAGATTCAAAGATTTAAAAAACAAAACCATCTGAGTACAAAAGACTGCTAGTTCTAAAATCACTAGAATTTAAACCAGTCTGTGATCAATTATTTGTTTCTTTATCTTTTTAGAAGAATAGCTCATACAACCAAAACTAATAAAAACTTCATTGTTTATTTAGTATATATTTCCAAATGATAGTAGCTTTATAGTTAAAGCATCTACTACTAGAAATGAAAGCTAATTTTTAAAATTAATTTACTTTCTGAATTCTACAAATTTTGCCATTCAGTGTCCACAGACACTAGATTATTATTTCTCAAGTATAAAAGTAACCCATTTTTGTAACTTCACAGCTTTAAGTTATATATTTTTATTAAAGATTCTTGGAACCATTTTAGAGGTTTAATAAAAGAAGGATTATGTTTATTCCTCATCTCTGAGTAGGTTTTTAGTAGAATTAAAAGTGGCCATTTCTACAAGTTCTTAGGTGCTGCTGATGCTGCTGTTTGGGCTGCATTTGAAGGATGAATTACTATAAAACCAATTTCATTCAAGGTTCTTTTATTCTTTCATACGAAAATCTCCTAAATGATCACACTTGGAAATTTCACTGTAAGAGAAAGATTATATTGAAGCAGAATCGTAGCATAGGCTAGATAAAGGTCAGTTGAGATCGTTGTTTGGAAATGGTTAGAGGTAATACATAATGCAATGAAGAAAAGCGTTCAGTTCATTCTTTCAAACCAATAAGTATCCACAGGATTCAGTTCCCCCAGAAAGTCATAAGGCATTTCATCAGAATGTTTAAATGATTTAGAATTCCTAGATAGACTTAAACTACATAATTTGCTAATAAGAAATAATATAAGTAATGGTTTAATAATGCCAGGTCCTCAGATTTCTAGTTCCCCAAATAATGCTAGACATCACTTGGAACACAGATATTCTGAAATGTAGCCAAGAGTAATAAAAAACAATGTAGGGAAATTTTAGTGATAATTAAACCATATTTTGATAAGAGAAAAAAATGAAATAATTTTATTGAAAATGTGATCTCCATAGTCCTCCACCACTGCTAGAAATCCTTCAATCCCCTCTTCCATGAAGCTTCCTGAGCCTTGGGGAGAGTGATATGATATAGATGTCTCCTTTGAGGCTGAGCAGTCTGTGTTCTCTTATTGTCTACACATTGACCACTGATGAGTCTCTGGGTTAATTGCCTTCTACTGCAAGAAGCTTCTCTGATGAAGGATGAAAGATGCACTAATCTAGGTTTACCAGACAGCAGGGCAGATATGCATATGAACTCACAGCTTTGTCAGCATGCAGAATATGTGCTCAAGTTCAAGTCAGACAAAAACTCAGCATGGAGGGATGGAGGTAGACACCTATACCCACCTGTACCTGGGAAGCTACTGGTACTTGATAGCTTCCAGTGAAAGAAGCCAGTTTTATTTAATGTTGTGACCCCCCCCAAAAAAAGATTGTCAACAATCAGGCATGATTCTACACTCAAGAATATTTGGGAAATACGTATTGGACTCAATTGGGGGGCACGAAATAGGGTGGGTTAGGAGGAGGCAATGTGTCTGGGCAGATCTGTGTTATGAAGTTATCAAAGAACTAATAAAATATATTTTAAAATCCAGTGGAACTTTGTAGATTATATATATCAAGGTAAAGGCTTGGTGGCCCCTGCCAGTAATCTCAGTTGGAGATTACTGAGACAAGAGGATTCCCAGTTTGAGACCTATCTGCGCTACATAACAAGTTCAAGGCCAGCCCGGGCCTCATAGCAAGATCCTATTAATGTTTATCAGGATTCTAATTCCTATTCTCAACTCATCAAACAGCTATTGAAACATCTACTATGCCTTTACAAAATAATAGTGCCTGTAGGTGTTTTTCCAAATATTTAAGTATGCACTGCAGAAAGAGAATCATATATACATTAATCTCAAAGCCATTGGTCTGAATGCTCTATTAGTTACTTTTATGTTGCTGTATAATACATAATAATCAAGGCCACTTATAGAGGGAAGAGTTTATTGGGCTTATGGTTCCAGAGGGAAAAGAGTCCGTCATGACAGGAGAGCAACAGCAGCCAGAGTAGAAAAGTGAGTGCTCACATCTTCAAGCAGGCACAGGAAGCAGAGACTGAAACTGGAAACAGGGCATGGCTATGAACTCACGAAGTCTGTCCCCACTGACATGTTTCCTCCAAGTAGGCCATACATACTCAACCTCCACAAACAGTGCCACCAACTGACCAAGTGTTCAAATATATGATCCTTCAGGGGACACCTCATTCAAACTACCACCGTATGTGCTAATAGAAGTTTTCCATGATACAGACACATACAAGGTGTTTTGTATGTACAGAAGAAAAAAATGCATACTGGATTGTGGTAGGTATGTGGGAACTGGTAAGACCATCAAGAAAATCTTCCTTTCCAAATCTGTCCTGTCCAGATACTTTTTTGTTTGTTTGTTTTCACTGAGAATCCAATGCTCCAAGACTGAGACAAGAATTTTAAAACATTTAACATCATCTTACTTTGAATCATTCAGAGATTTGGTGCCCATTACAAGTAGTACAGTTGGGAAACACCATATATAACTTATTTTTTTCAATTATTTATCTATTAACCACATACCTAGAAGAAGCATTTCATTACAACAGCATTGACATGTTCAATAAAAATTTCCTGCGCTAAGATGCATCTCTTTTAAAATTGGCTGTAAATTTTTAGGTTGACAGTTGAATTATTACAGTTATACAATATTGTACTCAGTATAAACTCTGTAGGACATAAAATTAAATAAGGTTTTAACCTTTAAAAAGATCTTCATTTCATTATTAAAATACACAGTTTCATATAGAAAAAATTCACTTTTAATGCAATTGACATTAAGATGTTTGCACATGTGCTTCTAATCTCTATATATCTGATTATAACTAGTCACAGTCAGTTACTTTCTGAGTACCTTGGCATCTGACCATGGATATAAAGTTATCAGGTAGATTTCAATGATAATGTTTTTCACATCTACCAATTATTAAGGAGTAAATTTTTATGCTTTGAAAAATTATTTGTTTTTAATCATTTTTTAAATTTTTAATAACTATATGATTAGAAGAAGTATTTTCTTACAGCTTTAAAATATTCAGTAACACACTCCAGAGCAAGCATACATCTCTTTCACAAGTGGGTGCAAGTTTCTAGGTTCACAGTTACTACAATTATACTATATTGAACTCAGTATAAGCCCTGTAAGGCATAAAATTGAATGAGTTTTTTAACCTTTGAAAAATATCTCCATTTCATTTTAGAATATATTGTCCCTTGAAGAAAGACTCATTGTTTTTGCTACTAACATTGAGATGTTGTCACATGCATCTCTAATTTGTATGTATCTGATTATTACTAGTCATAATCGGTTGCACTCGGATCCTTGGCACCTGTGTATATCTATAAAGTCATCGGGTAGATTTCAGTGGTAATGTTTATCGCCTCTACTAATTAATATGATGTAAGTTTTTATGCTTCCTCCTCAAATATAATTCATTTTTTAAAATTTGTTGATT
>NW_008353027.1:729429-729620 GCF_000622305.1 Nannospalax galili
TCCCCCCACTAAAGCCCTTATACTCTGATATCCCTGCTACTGTCTTCTGTGTTGTCAGCACCCCCAGCCCTTCCCCATTACTTGCCATTCTGGTGAATCTAGTAAGTCTATCTAGAGGTCTTTGTTTTAGGAGGGTCAGTCATTCCTCATTTAGCAGCAATCAGTTGTCAATATGCCTTTAGATAAGACTG
>NW_008353027.1:729910-730873 GCF_000622305.1 Nannospalax galili
GCCATTCCCCATTACTTGTCCATCTGGTGAATCTAGTCAGCCTATCTAGAGGTCTTTGTTTTAGGAAAGTCAACTGTTCCTCATCTAGCAGCAATGAGTTGTTAATATTCCTTTAGATAAGATTGGGGTCTGCTGTTTATTTTCCAAGTTCTATGCTGAGTTACTCTTTGGGAGTCTCTTGGGCCATCCTGGCCAACAACTCAAAGGAAGATATCTCCTGTCTGGCATTGTTGCTTGTTATGTAGCCTTTAGCTATACGTATGGACTCTTTAATATTGGCCTCTTTAATCTTTGATTATACTTTCCTTTTGGGTGTTTAAGGCCATACAGTTGGCCAGATAAACCAATTTATTTTCACTCTTAAGGCTGTTTGAGGATCTGTTCCTCAGGGGACACATGGGCTTGGGAGGAGCCCCTGGCTCCTTTCTTTTACCAGTTCTGCCTATGTGAAGATAAGTCAAAGGTCCTGCTCGACCATGGTTGGCTTCACTTGGAAGCATGGAGGAAATGATTCCTCTGTGTTGACCCTCCTCTGTGTAGACTGCACACTGGTTCAGGTCCATCTGGTGGGGTCTCCTCAGCCTCCTTGATCAAGAGGACAGGTGACCTACCACAAATACAGGACATTTTGAGAGATGCTCATAGTCCCCTGGAACTAGTTGACCTAGGAGAGCAAGGAGTTTCTTAATGGTAGATGTAGTACCAAATTTTGGCTGAAAAACTGGTTGAAAAGCCATGAAATTTTTATCTTCCCAAATGTTTCCCCTGATGCTACCTATTTTGTCTCTCTTCTGAAGTTCTTTCTAGTGAATTAGCATGATCAAAAGTAACAATAATGACAATATTTACATATACATTACACCCTAGAATATTTTATTTTTCAACTGCTCTATTGCTAAAGTAAATGCAAATTAACAAATTTAATAAAACATTTTAAGTGTGACTACTTGATAACTTAAATAA
>NW_008353027.1:730899-742298 GCF_000622305.1 Nannospalax galili
ATATATATATTTCTTTAACAGATTTATGTTTCTTAAATCCAATCCAACAAGATCTGCACTGTGTACACAAATATATGACTTCTGATTATGAATTTACCTTTGATAACTTAAACAAGGAAGGAAAAATCCAGCTCATATGTTACCATGACTTAGTCTTTGAATATGAATGTCAAAGTATGATGAATATTAAATAGCCAAGCATATCCACATAAAGAATTTTGACTGACAAGATTATGGTGTTCTAGACAACATTAGAGAGGAATTGGTGTTATTTTCAGAACAGATATCTCTCTATATATGAATATACATATATATATATACATATGTGAGTGTTGTATGTGGTGCACACACACATATGTGTGTTGGAATGTGTGCCTGTCATGTGCATGCAGATAACAGAAGAGGTTTACAGTCTGGGGATATTTTCTTCTATCACTCTCCTAATTCTTTTAAGACAGGTCTCTCACTAAACCCAAAGCTCACCCTTTCATTTAGACTGGTTGTCCAGTGAAATATGGGATCTGCTTGTCTTCATCCCTAAACCCTGGGGTTACAGTCACTCATAGCCTTGTTAGGCTTTTTATATGATTGCTGGGAAACTGAACTCAGGTCCTCAGGCTCACACATCAAGTATTATTATCCCCTAAGCCATCTCCCCAGCCCCATAAGATTATTTTGAAAACACTTATGGTTCTATAATTAAGGTCTTTTATCAAAGACATATTTTATTTCTGCTAAAATTAGCTGTCACACTGGTTCCATGTTTTCTAGGAATGTGAAATGAAGAACTCATCCTGCTTATAGTATATATATTTTTTTGTACTTTTTACTTAACAGGTTCATTTTGAGATTGATAAAAGTTCTTAAATTTATTGTCTCTATCCCTTTGCAATTCTGAACAGTATATTACAAATATACCAAGAATTAATTTATCCAATAATGTTTAGAAATGTAGAGATCGCTCAATGAAGCAACAACAGTTGTGTACAGGTTTTTGTGCAAAGTAGGTCCTCATTTCTCTTGGCTAGGAGCTCATGAGTTGGATGGCTACACCTATGTTTAACTGCCTTATTTAATTCATTAAAGATAAAAACCATCTGGGTGTCAAGGCACATGTCCCATTACTCAGGAGCTTGACACAGAAAGACAGAGTTCCAGGCTAGCCTGGACTACGTAAAGAAACTCTGCCTCAAAACGAAGAAGTCATACCACACTCCCAAGAAGAATAAGAGGAGAAAAAATTTAAGTGGGCTGTCCTGAAATATTATAGGGAGAATGAAAATGGAAAAATTAGTCTCCTTCATTGAGAGTCCCCTTTTGATGAATGTTGTGCTACAGTTTTCAAGGCCGGTCATTTAGACAGACTTTATTGTGGCAAGTGTTGTCTGACTTACTGCTTTGAAAAACCAGAAGACAAATAATTATGAGTTCACAAAAGGCAGGAACTAACTGTTAGTTTAGTTTTGTTGCACATTTAAAGAATGTTTAGGGTCGTTAGGGTATTTTGTTGTTGGGGGCTTTGAGGTGAGGAGCAGGACCCCACAGTGTAGCCATGGCTGACCTCGAACTCAGAGATTTTCCTGCCTCTGCCTCCCAAATATTGGGATTAAAGATGTACACCATTAGGCCTCACTTTAAAGAATGGTTTTTTGGGGGCTGGAGATGGCTCAGTAGCTAAGAGCATTGGCTGCTCTTACAGAGGACCCAGTTTCTGCTCCTAGGACCCACATGGCAGCTAACAACAATCTGTGACTCCAGATCCAGGGAATCTGATGCCTTCTTCTGACCTCTTCAAGCATTGCACAACATGGATGCACTTACATAGATGCAGGCAATGCACTCATACACATAAAATAAAAATAATAAATAAGGGCCTGGTTAGATAACTCAGTGGCTAAGATCACTCGCTGCTCTTGCAGAGGAGCCAGGTTTGGTTCCCAGCACCCACATGGCAGCTAACAACTGCCCATAAACTCCAGTTCCCGGGGAATCCAGCGCCCTCTTTTGATCTCTTCAGGAACTGCACTACATGGGTGCACTTACATTCATGCAATCAAGTCACTCATATACATAAAATCAAAATAAGAAATTACAAAAAATGAATAAAATTATTTTAAAGAGGAAAAAACATGGTTAATATATATTCAACAAATAAGTATCTAATAAATAGAATACAGGTCAGTATTAGAAATTCTTACAAATTTTTTCAGTTTTGTCATGTTAATTTTGTGTGTGTGTGTGTGTGTGTGTCTGTGTGGGTCTGTGTGGGTCTGTGTGTGTTGATGCATGTGTGTCACGGCACATGTGGAGGTCAGAGAACAACTTTGTGGAATCAGTTCTCTCCTTCCAACATCATGTGGATTCCAGAAATGCAACACAAGTTGCCAGGCTTGTGTGGTTAAACTTTACCTAAGCAATTTTGCTGACCTCTCCCCATCAAATAAGACTAAATACCAAACAAAAAAAAATTTCAAAGATTTAACTTATAGCAAGAGATCCAAAATTTTCCATTTTAAAGGTAGTCTGAAATTGCAGATTTGTGGTTATGCTGGAAAAAAATCAACATAAAAGATGACAAACAGGTGTGTGGGACCTTGAGTTCAGTCCCCAATTATGGTAAAAAACTGCCTGCAAAAGATAAATTAGAAAAGAAAAGATAAGTTACAAAATTTTGGAATATGAGAGTGGAATTTTGATGTATAGAAGAAAAGAGAATTTGGAGAAGGTTTTTAAAAGCTTAGATAAAACCAAGACTGAATTTGGGGAAGCCTTCAGAACTAATTGGCACATCAACTTCAGTTTGAATTGGCATAAGGTAGGATCATGTAGGTCAAAGATGAATGGATTTTGGATGGTTACACAGTCAGGGCTTGGTAACAGGATATGCTATAAAATTTGCATATTGTTTCTCATTCCAAAGGACACAACCGTTGTACATTAAACCTTTTCTGCTTTTCTAGCTGTCCCATTTGAACTCTGCATGGAAACTGTGGAGACTTTTCTTCTCCCCTTCTGTTACATACAATGTAGCTTGTACAAAGCCTCACCTTTAGGAAGAAAACAACATAAAAACTAATGAATTTGAGAAATGTATAATGTCTGACATTGTGTATGTAAGAATTAAAAACGAACTCAAGCTTGGGACTAGGAAGAAGTCCTGGTTTCACGAACTTTATTCTCTTGATGATTAATAATTAGAATATCAACAGGTGAAAATTCTTGAGTGTTCAAATCCACTCCATAAAAACATAACAAATTTTAAAAAGCAGGTTCATATGTCATTACCTGATTTATCTTTAATTCATCTTTTTCTCCATCTGCTGGACAGCCCTAAATTGTAACTCAAGTTTTTCTTTCAACAACAAAGTTAGCAATAGCACACACTATAATGACCAATTGTTGTTGGTCTGATTGATGATGTTGTTAGTGATTCATGATAGGTCTGTTCACTTCTAGAAACTCTCACTTGATTTTTTCCACATTGCTCTTGGCAAAAGAATGTACAATGTTTCTTGTATACTATGATTATGTCCAGCAGTCAGAAAACCCTGAACTAATTATGAATCAACCAAAATTTCAAAATAAATCTCAGGAGAAACAGAAAAACACAAAGTATACAAATTTGCTGATCTACATGCTCCCAAAATGTTCAAGTCAAAAGAACAAATTAGGGCTGGAGAGATGGCTCAGCAGTTAAGAGCACTGACTGTTCTTGCAGAACACCTGGGTTTGAATCCCAGCACCCACATGGCAGTTAACAACTGTCCATAACTCCAGTACCAGGGGATCTCACGGCCTCTTCTGTCCTCCACAGGTATTGCACTACATGGGTGCACTTACCTTCATGCAGGCAATACATGCATACACATAAAATAGAAATAATAAATAAAATATTTTTAAAAAAGAATAGATTAAACAGAGATGACAGCTACATATGACTTATGATCCTGGGCAAGGGGCGAAACATATGCTTAAAAAGTCCATTATGGTGACCAGAAATGATGGCAAAAACCTGTAATCAGCATTTGGGAGATGGAAACAAGAGGATCAGAAGTTCAAAGTCATACTATGGTACTTAGAGGACTGTGCTGGTTAGGTTTATTCAATTTGAAGCAGATTTCTGAGTTCAAGGCCAACCTGGTTTACATATTGAGACCTTCTCTCAAAAAATAAATAAATAAATAAAGACAAATCAAATTGGCCTGTGACCATATCTGTGAGGTATTCTCTTAATTACTAGTTAATGAGGGAGGAGCCAACCAACTGTGGGCAGTGCCATCCCTGGACAGGTGGGCCTGGGCTGTATAAGAAAGATAAGTAGAAAATGTACTAGTTCAAAAGCCTACTGAACTCTATATGTATATACATGCATATATATACATATATTTTATATGTGTATGTTTATAGTTGAAGGCTATATAACAAAAAAAAAAAAACAGTTCAGAAGAGAAATCTTCCTATAAGTTGTTAGTTAAGGTAATCAGAAAGATTCCCAAAATAACAGGCTATTGTCACAGCCCTGGATTTCCTCCCAGACTTGAGTGTTAGATCCTATTGCTAAAAGCAGGACATGTGTCAGACACCTGACTTGGAAAACTGAAACTAGAACTGGCCTGGAAGCCACGTCCCTGAAGACTAGCATTCACAATATCATAGTATACTATATAAGCCACAAAGGGGGAAAATCAGCCAATGATCCAACCCAAGCTTTGTAGCTTAGTGACCACAATAATGACCAGTACAGCAAACTATCTCTATTGGTGTAGTACTGACACTTTTATCTTGATGGTAATCAACATCTATGAAATTTAATTTAAAACTTGCTCAAAGGGATGGAATTCATGTGTGGCATTTGAAATAAAACCAAATATACATGACTGGTGTGGTCAAAATTCTTAGAGAGAAACGTACATCAGTCACATCCCTAAACAAAAATTATTTCTTAGTGTATACTAAATATGTATTCTTATATTTACAGGCAAGAATACTCCTCACCACTCATCAAAGAAACTTCTATAAAGTTCCAGAACTGGTAAAACACAGCAAATAAGTGTCTGTGAGATGCCCATTCCTGAGACACATCTACAATAGAACCTGTACAGAGGGGTAGAAAGAATATTAGTGTATCTCTCAACTTTCACTCAAAGCTTCCTCATGCAACAGAGGGTGATTAACATAGAAACCCATAACTGTAAAGAATAAGAGACAGTAGAATGTGTGCCTCTTGATCAGACATCTGCTATTGCAGAGGAGGGAGGGGGAAAGATCATAAGAACAAAGGGAAATAGTGCGCCATGGAAAGAGTGCTAGCAATTTCTGAATTGGGGACAAGTATAAAATCGGAAAATAAAACACATCTGCTGGAAAAATTGGTAAGTCCAATTATCAGGTGAATACGGCTTAAAAGGGAGAGTTGGATCAAGAACTATTTAGGAATTAATATATGTAAGAATTTTTATTCATTGAACGGGAATGTCAGTATGTACAATTTTTTTTAATGAAATTATTTGGAAGTTGCAGGGTATGTTTCTGTGGTTAAGGTAACAGTGACATTTCACTTTTACACACAGTTAGAAGAAATGAGAACACACAATCTGAGGGAGTTCTTGTAATACCAAATATCCAAGTTTTCAGACTTCCTGAATCGAGTTCGTTTTCCCTTTCCACCTACGCATTTGTTTATTTCTGTTGAAATCACCACATCTGGCAGTGAGGTCCGCCCACAGCCTCGTGCGTTCATTGTTCATTGACTTTCACTTTAGCCTCACCCTTACACTTCCCTCACCAGCAGCAACGAATACACAAATTCCAGAGCTTTGACAGTTGGCTCTGTCAAAGACAGTATCACTAGGCTTAGAAAACCCAAGCAAGAAACAAGATGGCTTTAGAGAAAACATGGCAATCAAGTTGTAACTAGTCAGACTTGAAATAAGATAATTTAACTTGTCGTAGAAGAACATGGGAGATAATTAAAATAGAACTGATATTTCCAACCGCTCCCTCTGTACCTTTCTGTAATATCAGCTTTATTTCTATCACCATAATTCCAATACATGGAGACAGAAGTCACATGGGATGGAAAGAATCCCATGTTTCTTGCTCTATTTTATTGCAACTTAATTTCAGAGTAAAGCTCCCTTATTTTATCTTCTTCATAGATATATGCCCATTGCAGGAAATTGTTTCTAAAACCGGGAATGAGAGGTGAATCTCACCTGGGACTACCATGGTCATTCAAAGAAAGTCTTGTGAGAACATTATGTTACAAATTTCAGTATACTAGCTAAAATATCTAGTTCCAATCAAACTCCTCTTGGTCTACCACTAAAACTTCTTCACAAATTATGGTTTTTGGAATGGAATAGAGCTTTTATTTCCCTAATTTTACCTGGGGTTTCCATTTCCAAAGTTAAAACAGAGTGACATCAGAGGGATCAAATACGGACAGTTGTTAAATGTCTAGTATTTGCTCTTCATTTTCTGGGGCTCATTCATTTAAAGTATTTATTTTATAAATCAATATGTTAAGTAATAAATACATGTATTTATATGCAACTTTTATTATAAAATTCAATTTGAAATTATAATTGCTAGGGGCTGGAAAAATGGCTCAGAGGTTAAGAACACTGAATGGTCTTGCAGAAGATCTGGGTTTGAATCCCAGCACCCACATGGCAGCTAACAACTGTCTGTAACTCCAGTTCAAGGGGATCCGACGCCCTCTTCTGACCTCTGCAGGAGTTGCATGACTGAGTGCACTTATACATATGCAAGCAATGCACAAATACACATAAAATAAAATTTAAAAATTTTTAAAAAGAAATAATTGTTAGTATATTGTATATGTAGGACTATTAACATATATTGTTTATATATTTAATTTGTTGAACACATTATATATAACTTATTTTCTAATTATTAGTTACAATATTTTTAAATAACAATAAGATAATTATTAATTTTAAATAATCATATAGAAAATATCTAAACTGGAGAACAATCTTATTAATTGCTTGTTTATTTTACATGTACACATGAATAAAGCATTTAGCAAAAGGAAATAAATACTTCTGAGAAATGAGATGGATGAGATGAGATGAATAATGTGAGGAAAGAAATTTTTGAAGAAACAGGGAGGATGCGCAGAGTGATCAGGAGAGAAAACAAGAACGTTCTGGAATGACCAGGAGTTGCTTGCTTCGTGAATGGCCTTGTTTAAAGAATGAAGACAGTACTTGAGGATGACTCTTTTCAGTTTTTCTAACTTGTTGACTAGCAGGGATGTTTGCCTGTGAAACACTAAGCTTAGCCTTTGCAAACAGAAATTGCTTACAAAGAAAGAAAACAAAATTTCCTCTAGACCTTGTCTTCTCTGTGAGAGTAAAGGAGTAAAGTTATTCTCTTTCCCTGTTTCTCACAGAAATAGCTCTGAAGAAAAATGTATCAAGTTTCAAATATATTGAAATTCAGTTGTCAAATATAAGTAGTCAGGAGGAAAATGTTGATGAAAGAGAAAGTTTTTCTTTAAACATACTGTGAAAATGGCGTAATAAGAGGCTTGAGAGAGGAGTTAAGCATACTTAGGTGTTTATGTATGTTGTTAAACTCAGGAAATAAACTTCCATATTTATACAAGCAAAACTGAAAATTCTTATGGCTATATATAAAACAGAAGTGTCATAACTGCATATTAATGTTGTAATCATCAGTTTAGTGTGCCAATGATTGCAGAAACTAATTCATATTATATTATAATATCTAAGATTGCAAATATTTAACAAATATTTAAGATGTTTACTATTATTTTAATAGTAAACCTGTAACGTAAGCTTTTCAATTTTCATATGTGGAAAAAAGAACCACAGGAAACTCTTCCTTCCCAGTATGTACAGCTAGAGGATGACGGCACTCAGAGGAGCAGATTAGCAGGGAAGGATGCTTTTATTTATAGTCTACATACACTTCTGTAAGTATATTTAGTGACAAGCATACATTCCCATACTTTCAAACTGATTGCAAAACCAAGTATTTTAATCTACTCAAGAATGTAAAAAATGAATAATGTAATGCCACAAATGCCCGGAAACTATACAGTCCTTATGGTTTATTGCGCTCCTTCATTATGAAATGAGGAATCTTCTGTTTCTACCTTGTGTGACAGGTTTCTAGACACAGGGATTTCCTGGCTGCTTCTATGATGGATTTACAAGCATTTGAGGTTGGTTCCAGTGTGGCTTCTATCCCTCTACATGGTTCTTCTTTCACTGTTAATCAGAGCTATGCAGATCATCTAATGTATTCCCTGCCTTTCCCAGCTCCCCATCAGCTGTGACATCTAAAATTCCAGTACAGAAAGCTTAGGGCTCTAACCTCATTAAGCTTTCTCACCCTTCATCAATTCTTTGGATTTTTCTTATTTTGGTACTATATCCTTTGGTCAATGGCTTTATCAAATCATCACTAAATTTATTTACCATAACCTCCCTAGTTTACATTTTTTCCAGATATTAAAAAACTCTTGATACTTAGATGTGCATCTTACCACTGTGAAAAAGCTTTTCTTACTAAATATTCTCTTATCAGTTTTAATATCTTATTTCTAAAATCGAAATTGAATATTTCATTATTTATCTATTTGTGTGTGTGTGTGTGTGTGTCTATGTGTCTGTGTGTCTGTGTGTGTACATTCATGTCATGCATGTGTGGAGGCAAGAGTATAACTTTTAGGAGTTGGTTCTCTCCTTTCACAGTGTGAGTACTGGCACTGAACTGGCTGGGTGGCGAGGACCATTAACTACAGTGAGCCATCCCACTGACTCAGTTTTAAGACTTTGTTTCTTATTTGTCCCCTGACCTCCTTTGTGTTCTCTCTCCTCACCCCCTCTCTCATTTTCTTCTTCATAAATGTGAAAGACTGAGACAATGGACTCACATTTTCCCACAATTCCTCATTAAGTGTACTGACTTGCCTATATTCCATTCTCTTTAACCACAATTTTTCAGGCAAATTCAACTTAAACCAATGAATTTTATTAAAAGTATCATTACTTTGTGAAAATTTGAAAACTGAATAATAACAAAACATTGTACTATAAGGAATGATAGACTTATCTCATGATCTTAGTAGGTGCCATGTTGGAACATTTCATGACAATGCTTAGTTAGCATGGAAAAGAGAAATGCGTTCATTATTTAGCACCTTGTTAATGAAACAAATTTTGGAAAAAAGAGATATGAACATTTTATACATTTTAATAATCCCAAATACATAAGCATTGTAAATCTAAATTGTGTTAGCATGATGACTTTGTGGAACTTCTCATTCATATTTTAAATTCGGACCCTCATTTCAATAAATTGTCTGCCGCATTCTCTTAAATGTCATTAAATTTTCTGAATGTCAATTTTTCCCCTGCCTGGTCAGGCAATTCATTCATTTCCTTTATGCTCGAGTATTTCACTAGTGTTCCTGAGTCCTTTGCTTCTGTCCTGTTTCTATAGTCCTTCATACTGCTTGTGTCCCCCCATTAATATTTGAGTGTATGTTTTGTGCCAAGTGTGTTCAAGTCTTCCTGTTGATTTGATTCATGCATCTATTAGATGTAGCCACATACAAAGATATGTTTATACCAAAATGCATATACATATACATTTCTCTGACAGAAATGTATCAATAACTATATAACACACATATCACCACTACATGGGCTTATTTACCTATAAACACATATGAGCATTAATATGAATATAAATATCAAATGTTCATTGTCAAACATTCACTTGTTTAAATATTTTCAAATTATATTATAATTTGAATCAGTATTTCAGAAAAATATCATCACTATGAAACATGACATTACAAATTGAACATTTAATACTCAGAATTTTACTTTAATTTTCAATCTAGTTCTTAATTTGAAGGTCCTAGAATGGTTGATAAAACATGTGGAGTTTTTTTCTTACTGTTTGAGATGGCTTTGACACTGTAGGCCAGGCTGACCCAGAATTTGTGGAAATCGCCAGGCATCGGCCTCCATAGCTTTTTCGATTATGGGCTTGAGCCAGTACACCCAGCTAAATGTGTTCTTAATCTGTATGCATTGTTATTTTCAAAATTTATTCTTGGTATTTTTACTAGGGAAATTTGCTCTATATACAATTTTTCAGGATTGATATATATTATATTTAACATAAAGTTCAACACATAAATAGCATATTATTAATTTAATTAAACCCATCAATTATTTCCTTAACCCTTTATTTTCCTTATTACTCTATGTTTTATGAAATAAAAAATCTGTAAAATACACATTTCATAATACTAAAATATTAATGCTATACTTGTATCTATAATGAAGTGGAAGAAGAATTGCAGTTCAATTTGAACTAAATTTGATAACATATGCCCATGTTAAATATCCTCATTCATTTGAATATTAGCTCCTTTTTAAATCATTGCTATTATTTCATAGGGATTGTGCTCACATTTAGATTTTCTAAACAATAATTTATTGTAATTACATTAAATGTTAGTTTTCAAAAATTGAATTGAAATTATTCTTCCACTTTAAATTACAAAAGATATGTATAGTATTAATAGTCAAGTATTGCAAAATGTGTATTTTATGACTATTTTTATATAAATTTTTAAAAGATTTTATTTATTTTTGAGATTGGAGAGATGACTTAGCAGTTACCAGCAGTGGCTGCTCTTGCAGAGGACCCAGGTTTGATTCCCAATACCCACATGATAGCTAATAACTATCAGTAACTCCAGTTCTAGCAGAATCAGAAACCCTCTTCTGACCTCTCTGGGCATTGCACAACATGGGTGGACTTGCATACATGCAGGTAACACATCCATACATACAAAATAAAAATAATAAATAAAATAATTTCTTATGAGCTGGGTGAGGTGGCACGCCTTTAATCCCAGCACTCAGGATGCAGAAGCAGGCAAATCTATGTGAGACTGAGGCCAGCCTAGTCTACATAGTGAGTTCCAAGCCAGCTGGGACTACAGGGAGAACGTGTCTCAAAAAAGACAAAAAAATTTAAGATTTTATTTATTTTTATTTTATGTGGCTATGCGTGCTTGCCTGTGTCTATGTATTCTTACTGAGTGTAATCAGTGCCCACAGAGGCCTGAAGAGGGCATCAGATCCCCTATAAGACAAATTCAAAGTAGATATATGGTTGCTAGAGGCTACAGATGGGAGAAATGGAGAGGTGATGTTCTGAGAACAAGATTTTAATTAAAACTTAAGAAAAGGTGTTTTTTCCACCTTGAGATACTAGTCATCATGTTTAGGATGATATAATGTACATTTCAAAATCACTAGGATAGTATGTTTCAAATTTCCTTATCACATAATAAGTATTAAAATGCATGCAGATTA